>NC_139566.1:740458-949751 GCF_965112155.1 Podarcis liolepis | reverse complement strand
AATGGAATCCCCAAGTTGGCTTTCCCTCTTCCTCCCCAATCTCTTTTCCTTTGTGTTTGTGTGTTTTTAGATTTGTTAGCCTGATGTGGGCATGGACTGCCGAGCTTATTAGTATTTGCAAACAGTTCTTGGGACCCCTGACTTTTTGCCAGAGCAGGATTTTAAAAAGCTGTAGGTAAATCAATCAATAAGAGCACACCTTTTTGTTTTTGTTTTTGGTGTGGGTAATTTGGAATTAGGGCTTGCTACAAAATATTCGCCTTGATTGGGGCTGCCACCGAAAGCGAGTCAGGCTCTGTGGGAACAAGCTGGAGGAGGGTCTCTCTATTGGGGGAGGGGGCAGCGACTAATGGGCATTAGCAGACCCTCAACTCAATTTCAGGCTCTGTTGAGCCTTTGGCCTTCCTTCACACGTCTGTAGTCCTGCTGCGCCTGAGGGCAACGTCCTGTTTCTGGCCACTGGCCTTCCTCCAGGTTCTCTGCAGCACACTGCCCCTGCAGCTGGAGGCTCCATTTCTCTCTCTCCCCCCCCCCCGTCTTTGTGGGCCAGTTTTGACCCTGGCAGTCAGACAGCTGCCTCTTTGGTGTCAAGGAAACATACAGGGCAGACCTAGAGGAGGAGGTGAAGTGAAAAGGCGGAACAAAATCATCATCATCACCACCGTTAGGCAGCTCCTGCTTTCATGCAATGTGTGAAGTATGGGAGGGCAGGTCCCTGCCCCAAAGGGGCTTCAGATGGATAATTTCATATTTAGGACAATGCCTTTAGTCTTTCTGGAAGGGCTGTGAGCACCAGCGCTCTGCGGCATAGCTGTCAAGCGTCCCTTATTTGGCCGGGACAGTCCCTTATCCAGCGCCATGTCCCGCTGCTGTCCCTTATTGACGAGGCTTCGTTTGGCTGCTGGCTGGGCTTTCTGCCTTTGGCTCAGAGGAGCTCAGAAGCTGAACATACCTGTGCCTGGAAAATCCCTTATTTTGGCTGCTGAGCCCTTATTTTCGAGGCTGCTGAGCCCTTATTTTCAAATCTGTAAGTTGACAGCCATGCTCTGCGGAGGTGGCAGAGGGCCGGGTTGGTAGCGAATCTTTGCCGGCTGGGAAGCCAGTGGAAATCGCAGCACCCGTGGCTTGTGGCCTCACCCTCTCAGCAGAGGCAGACTTGGAAAACAAAACGCAGAAGAAGAAAACGGGGGAGATGAGTGTGTGTGTTTGTGTGTGGAGGTGGTCCAAAGGGAGCACTGATCTGATGGAAGGAGGATGTAATTACCTTCCTTCGCCTCCTTCCATGCCTGTAATTGTGGTTTCGGAAAGACATTCCGTGTTGTGCAAATGTGCTTGCTGAAGCAAGAGGTCTGAGCGCCTCTTTCCTTGGGGTGGGGCATGGGTTTGTGCGTGAGGGAGATTTGTCTCTCTCTCCTACACACACAGACCCTTCTTGGTTGTTTGGATGTTGCCGTTTTTGCTCTGATTTGGTTCTCTGTCCTTTTGTGGAGGGGATTCTCAAACCCTGCTAATTTCTCTTTTTTTGGCCTGGGTTTCCACACACCCTTATTTTTTGCTTCTGCTTCTCCTTGCATCTGCTGATCTAGCATTGGCCAGCCTTGCCTCCCCACCACGCTGTGTTTTCCCAAATAAGCTCCCGTTTGTGCTCATTTGCATATCATAATAATTATTTTTTGTGGAGGGTGGAGAGGCTTGTGGAAGCCTCGGAATTACCCAGGCTGTGTTTATACTGGAGCTCGTTTCTCAGGTGGAGATCTCGCTCTCCAGGTCGTAATTATTATCCTTCTGAGATCAGGAAATAATGCCTATCTTTATCTCCCATTTTCACAGGAGGTGATGGGTAAGGGTGCATGTTGGGGGGGTGTTGTTGCTGCCCCCCCATAAGAGCAACGGTACTTTCCTCCTCCACCCCCTGCAAAGGCCACACAGCAAGCTGGGGTCAAGCCCACGTAGCAAAACCAGGAATTCCTGGCCTCCGGGCTCAAACCACAGATTGCTGGAAGACTTGCTCTCCTTTTGCAAAAACCCTCTCCTCCTTCTGTCAAAGTTTCTTGTGCCCAGATCTCAGAGCCAACCCAGGCTGGCAGCCCCTTGGCATTTTGGGCAAAGGTACCCATTCCTTTTCCTGTGCCACCAGAGCAGACCCAAAAAGAGGTTTTTAGGTTGCTGGTCGTCGCGGCCTTTGTTGCTGGAGACTAGCCTTACCCAACCCAGTACCCTCCAGGTGTTCTGGACTTGCAAGCCCCAGCCAGCCCTGGGGCTGAGGGTGGGTGGATAGCTGCACTAGTTTTGACCTGCAGACCAGCCAAGCTGAATGTTGGCAGGTTCAGAACAGATAAAAGAAAGTCCTTCTCTGCTCAGCACACAGTTATAAATGATAGAACTCCCTCCTGATGGATGGCGTGAAAAGAGGATCGGGCAAATTCATGGATGAGGAGAAGGCTATCAATGTACAGTCATACCTTGGGGTGAAGTTGCTTTAGGTTGAGCGTTTTCGGGTTGCGCTCTACTGCGACCCGGAAGTAATGGAACGCGTTACTTCCGGGTTTCACTGCTTGCACATGTGCAGATGCTCAAAATGACATCACGCGCGTGCGCAGAAGCAGCGAATGGCGACCCGCGCAGACCCGGGTTGCATTCTGCTCTGGATGCAAACAGGGCTCCGGAACGGATCCTGTTCGCATCCAGAGGTACCACTGTATTTTTAATCTTTGTTGGAAGCCGCCCAGAGTGGGCAGGGTACAAATAAATTATTATTATTATTATTATTGTTACAAGCCACCATGGCTGAGGCAGAAATGCCTCTGCATAGCAGTTGCTGGAAACTGCAGGAGCAGAGAGTGCTGTAGTCTCCGGGATCTGCTTGGGGGCTTCTTATAGTCACCTGGTTGTTGGCCACTTTGAGAACAGGATGCTGGACTAGATTTGCCCCCTTTGGCCTGATCCGCGAGCGCTTACGGTATCTTAAGTTCTCCTGAATCACTGTGACCAGGCTCTCTTCCTGCGCTGTGTTTGATGGTTGCTGTGCGTGGTGGCCCCTGGCTTCCCCAGCCTGGTGCCCTCCGGATGCTTCGGACCACGACTCCCATCACCGCCGCCCCGCCCCTGCTACCAGCCAGCGTTTGAGATGCAGCCCAATGCATGGTGCCTTTTGTCTGCAGTGCAGGAGAATGTGAAACGGAGCTGCTTTGCAGCAGTTCATGCCTGATCTTGCAGAGATCTTGCCCAGTGGACAGAAGTAGCAATTAGAAAAATGGTGTGTTGAGCTGCCTTAAACACCCCCCCCCCCAAATCTTTACACCGTAGACATGTGTGGTTACTTCAGCACTGGAATAAACAACAGCTGCGGATCTTGGTTTTGCAGGGGCCTAACTGTATGTTGTGTTAATTGAGTGTCGGGAAACAGTAAGGGGTGTGTGTGTGTGTGTGTGTGTGTGTGTGTGTGAGAGAGAGAGAGAGAGAGAGAGAGAGAGGTGCAAACAAGGAACCTGCACATGTTCAGAGGCATTTTGGCTGTCAGTCTGGTTTTAAATACAGTGGTACCTTGGTTTAAGAACAGCTTGTTTTACGAACAACTTGGATTAAGAACGCTTCAAACCCGGAAGTAGGTGTTTTGGTTTGTGAACTTTGCCTTGGAATAAGAACATGTTTCGCTTCCTGTTGAGTGTGTTCCATTTGTAAATTGAGTCTCCCGTTGCTATGGAAAAGCAAGCCTTGGTTTAAGAACACTTTGGTTTAAGAATGGACTTCCAGAATGGATTAAGTTTGTAAACCAAGGTACCACTGTGGTTTGTTAATTAGAGCAGGGCTTGGAGGGGCATTTGTGGCCCTTGGCACTCTCTCTCTCTGGCCCTCAGGACTCTCCCTAGGCCAGGCCTCTGGCTATCCCTGCTTTGCGCCCTCCTTGGGTGTTTTGCCTGGCCTGAATTGTGACCTTGAGCTCTCCTAATGCTTCTTGCTTGCCTGGATGGAGTGTGGTTGTGAGTGTGTGTAGAAAATAGGCTACTGCACACAGGTACAATTTTAATCCATTTCTATGCCTCTGGCCCCTCCCACTGCTGGCGTACGGCCCTTGGAAGATTGCCCAGAAAGAAATGTGGCCCTCAGGCTGGAAAAGGAGCTTTTCCTTAAAGCAAAGGGATTGGGGCCTTTGAGCCTGGAGTCCTGGAAGCTGCTGTGTTTTGTGGTTGTTGTGGCCTTTTCATGTCTACATCTCCTTTCTCTCTCTTTCTCTGTTTCCCTCACGCTCTCCTCTGGCCTTGCCTGGTCTCTCTGCCAACCCCTGTCTTTGGTGTCAATTTCTGTCTTCCCCTCCTTTGCAACAGACCAGCCAGTAAAAAGCACCCTCACCTGCCCAGGTAAGATGGGAGCAGCTGGGATGCAGAACGATTTGGGGGCAGGGATGGGGGGAACTGGCTGGGCTCCCAGCTCCCGTCAGCCCTCCTCCAGTGGCCAGGGATGAGGATGATGGGAGATGGAGTTCCAGCAACATCTGGGTCGGCCACAGATGTTCCCTCCTCACTGCTGTACGATGTGTAACAACTGTGGGTGTTATTATTATTTTTAAACATCATCTCTGTGTGTGGCCTGATGCTTTTGGCTCTCTTATACGACCCCCTGAAAGCCCAATATTTGACTTGAGGTGTGAGTCTCTCTCTCTCTCTCTCTTCCCTAAAGTGACCTCTTGACCATCAGTTACGCAGATCTCAGAGCATGCATTTAACAATTGGCTTCGCAAACTAGATGTGTATTTTCCCCCAGAGCTCAGCAGGTATTGGCAGTTTGCAATGGGGAGACAGAGTTGGGGCCGGAAGTGGCTTTGAAGAAGGGGTGCCCTTGATGATGAGGAGGACCTCGGTTGCCATGTTCTTTTCCGGACAGGGTTGTGGAAGCTGCGACCCCTGCCCCATGCGGCTGGGACCCCAACTCCCACCAGCCCCTGCAGCCCATGTGGCTGGTGGGGGGGTCAGTGGGCAGAACACCTGCTTTGCATGCAGAAGGTCCTAGGCACAGTCCCCGGGTGGGGCTGGGAGATACCCTGCGAGGCCATGGCCAGTCAAGGTCAACACTCCTGAGCTGGATGGAGCAGTAGCCTCTCTGCACAAGGCAGCTTCCTCTGTTCCAACGGCTGGCGGACGATTCGGATGTTGGGCGCTGGAGTCCAAAAACGTGAGAAGGGGGCTGTTTATGATCTGTTTATGGGGTCTTTGGGGAGCAACTGAAGTGGGCAGGTGCAGTGGTCCCAGCCCAGCAGCAGGGTCCTTTGGCCATGGCTTTAAATCCGCCAGCACAGAGCTGATGAGAGGGGAACAATCGCCGGACATAACTCTTCCGCTGTTGTCTGTTTTTGTCTGTCTCTCCACCCATCGCTGCTTGTCTTGTGCCCTTTCATCAGCCCCATTGCAGCCTGGTAAGATGTCGGATGTTCCTCTGCCTCTTGCTGTGTGTGTGTGTGTGTGTGTGTGTGTGTGTGTGTGTGTGTGTTTAATGTGGCTGCTTGCATGCCCTTCCCCTCCTCCTGCTCATGTTGTCACATGTTCATGGCTCCTTGACCCCTCCACCACTGGCTGTCCATGTCAAACCACCAGGAATGGCGTTCCTCAGAAGTGTGCGTGTGTGTGGTTGCCCCTTCCGTTTTCCACTGGTCTTTGAAGTCTGCTGCATTGCATCAACTCCCTGTGGGGTTTGGCCATGGATGCTGGGGCAGCCTTGGTTGTCCCTGGGGGCCAGGCCAGAGGCAGAAAACATCAGGGAAGGGCAGCCGTGGCCACAGGAGGTCAGAGGGAAAGCAGAGGTTGAAGGTGACCATCCCTCAGCTGGCTTGCCTTGGTGGCCATTCCAAATGGCCCCATGTGGCTCAGAAACTTCCATAAAGGACCAGGAATCCTCAGGCACCTTGCGATGGCCTGGCTGGTGATCTCAAGGCTCTGTGGGCCAGCCAGAGGGCATCTTGAACCTCCTTGCAACTTGGGATACCCGCTTCCATCTTCTGCTCTTGGGGCAGCAGTGAGAGGAGAAGCGTCGGCCCCAGCGATGAAAACCTCACAGTCCCTGTTTCCACATGGGCTGGCGCAATTCCTGCAGCGTTGAGGAGAGCTTAGTGCTGAATTTAAGGGAGCAGGGGTTCTGCTCAGGAGGAACGGGATCTGCTTATTACAAAGTGCTAGGTTCCTATTCGTCTCACGTGTCCCTCAGCCGAGGTATATACAATGGGTCAGAAGTGGCCTGTTGCAACCGTGGCCAGCCAGATGTGGAGTGCAACTCCCACCAGCCCAAAACATCTGGTGGGCTCTCGGTTGGCAGTCACTGGCTTGCTGCAGCCCTCTCCCTGTTGCTTTGCTCCTTCTCTCAGTCGCTTCCTTCCTTCTCTCTCTCTCCATCTGCAGGTTGAGCAGCCTGTCTTCCCTGGGCGACTCGGCTCCCGAACGACGCTCTCCTGGCCACCGCCGTCAGCCATCCGACTCCAGCGAAACAACAGGTGAGCCCTTTTTTCTCCCGGGGGAGAGGCGGGAAGAAGGGCAGCAGCAGGGAGGGTCTTCCTGGTCGCCCTTGGCTGCTTCTCAGAGATGCGCCAAATCAAGTCCGTTCCCCCGGAAGCCTTTCAGTGCCACGGCTCCTGAGCAGACGGGCTCTTGCCTGAACTTGGTGGAGGAACAGCATAATAAGCCTTGGTCTCCTGTTTTCCTCTTCCTCCTCCTCCAAGGTTTGGTCCAGCGTTGCGTCATTATCCAGAAAGACCAGCATGGTTTTGGCTTCACCGTCAGTGGGGACAGGATCGTCTTGGTGCAATCTGTACGGCCAGGTGAGCAGTGTGGGGAGTTGGGGGGTGGGCTTTGGGCCCTGGCCTCTGCTCATAGGCCCCTGACTCCTTCCCCTGACTCAACCCTCCTCAGAAACAGGAACTGAATCTAACTTGGAAAGTGAGCTGGCAGCCTTTGCCAGTTCCCACCTGCAACATGGGGGTAATCATGTTCTACCTTAAAGGACTGGTGTAAGGACTGCAACATAACGGCCCGGTTTGAGCATAACACTCCTGGCTCCACAGCCCATGGTTTTATAAGCTAGGAATCATTATCACACTTGTACACACAGCCCTTCAGTGCTTTGAACCTCTCCTGTTCAAAATCACAGTTTCTTTTTTCATCTGGAAGAGGGAACTATGGTTTAATGACCCATTTTAGGGCCAGGATCATGAACTCGAATCCAGCTGCGGTTTTAAGATCCTGGCTAGCAAAATAAACACCCAAATGGTGTGGGGAAAATAAGAATAAAAAATACACAACACCTGCAGATTATTTATGGCATAATCTCAAAAGTCTGTCTGTCTCCTGTGTCGTGTTTTGCGCTGCTGTTTCCACAGGGGGGGCCGCCATGAAGGCCGGCGTTCAGGAGGGTGACCGGATTGTCAAAGTGAGTAGTTCTGAACTTACCCAGGTAGAAAAACGACCCCTTCTGCCATGCTCCTGGGCACCTCCCTCGCCCTTGGGCAAGCGTCCCTTCCTAAAAATTACCGCCCCAGGAAAAGTTTGCTTCTCATTTGCTCGCCATCCTCCTTCCAAGGACCTGAAGGTGTTGTCTCTTCTGTCTTAACCCCGTTCCTTCCCCTCACAACTACACTGCAAGGTGGAGCGACCATCCCGAGGTCGTTCGGCAAGGGTTGCGATGGATGAGCAGGGATTTAAAGCAGTTTCTCTCCAGAGCCAGCGCCAGGCTGGCTCTGAGGACGTGCCTGGTCCTGGCTGTCCAAGAGGAGCCCTCCACCTCTCTTAAGATGCCAGGGGCATATGGTGGGGGTGTGTGGAGGGAGCCTGTTGTCTCTCCAGCATGACTCCCCCAGCACCCTCTGAGTCCCTCTCTTCTTGTGCCAGGTGAACGGGACGATGGTGACCAACAGCTCCCACCTGGAAGTCGTGAAGCTCATAAAATGTGAGTGGGCCATGCCGGCAAGCCCTGAATTAAAACACCGGCTTTTAGCCCTTCTGGGGAATGTGTGTGTGTGTGTGTGTGTGTGTGTGTGTGTGTGTGTGTGTGTTTGTGCCCTTGGCAAGAAGGTTAGAGAAACTCCCCAGCAAGGGTACTGGAGACCCCTGTGGGCACATAATAATAATAATAATAATAATAATAAAATTTTACTTACATCCTGCACTCCGAAGCCGAAGCCGGGCTCAGAGCGGCTAACAACAATAAAAATAACAGCATTCTCAAATCAATTCATTTTAAAATCAATTCAAAATCAAATTAATGGCAACCATTGGGCCAGAGTTCTGTGAGGATCGCCAAAGGAGGGGGTCAGACTGTGCCCTTGCCAAAGGCCTGGTGGAACAGCTCTGTCTTGCAGGCCCTGCGGAAAGATGTCAAGTCCCGCAGGGCCCTAGTCTCTTGGGACAGAGCGTTCCACCAGATCGGGGCCACGGCCGAAAAAGCCCTGGCTCTGGACCTCCAATATGTTTTTGTTTGAAGACCGTAAGGTCCTCCGTGGGACGTACCAGGAGAGGCGGTCCCGTAGGTATCTGTCTTTGGGGGACAGAAAAGGGGAACAGGCGCATGAAGAAATGAGTGCATAGTTACACTATGGAACTCTCTGCTGCAGGAGCCAGCATTGCTTCTGAATGTTAGTTGCTGGAAACCTCATGAGGGGAGAAAATGCTCTTGTGCTCAGTTCCTGCTTGGGGCATCTGGTCAACCGCTGTGAGAACAGAATAATGGACTAGATGGCCCATTGGCCTCATCCAGCAGGGCTCTTCTTCTTGTTGTTGTGAAACTCTTTCTTTGCACACATTTTGCCTTGTATCTCAGTTCTACAGATGCTTGAAATAGTAACAACAACAACAACAATAATTTTTACTTATACCCCACCCTCCTTGGCCAGAGCCAGGCTCAGGGTGGCTAACACCAGTAAAATTACAATGAAAACATAATGGCGGGGGGAGAAGGGAAAAAAACCAATTTAAAATACAATTTAAAATGCAGCCTCATTCTAGTAGTAGCCCATAAATCAAGACCATAAGGGGAGGGAAACATAAGGGTCAGAGTGAGTCCAAACCAAAGGCCAGGCGGAACAGCTCTGTCTTGCAGGCCCTGCGGAAAGATGTCAAGTCCCGCAGGGCCCTGGTCTCTTGAGACAGAGCGTTCCACCAAGTCGGGGCCAGTGCTGAAAAGGCCCTGGCCCTAATTGAGAGCAATCTAACCACCTTGAGGCTCAGGACCACCAAAGTGTTTTTATTTGTGGACCTTAAGGTCCTCCGCGGGGCAGACCAGGAGAGGCGGTCCTGTAGGTGCGAGGGTCCTATGAATGAAATCTGGGGGTTATGGTTCATTTGGTCTGGTGGGCGTGTGCCCCCCTCTCAGGGAAACGGGGACTGCCAAACGTCTCATGTTTTTAACACGAATCTTTCTGTCTGTCTTGTCCCTTCCTGACCTCCCCCCTCACTGCTCCCCCAGCCGGTGCTTACGTCGCCCTCACCCTCTTGGGCTCCCCTCCTGCCTCCGTGGGGCTCCTGGGCTCCCAGCAGGATGGGCACCCCCCGGGGGCTCCTCAGGTCACACCTGCGTGCCCTCCTCCGCCCCCTCCGCCACCGCTGCCTCCGCCGCAGCGCATCACGGGGCCAAAGCCACTGCAGGTATGAGAGGGGGGTGTCCTGTGCAGTGGGGCTGGAGGACTGGGCAGAGGCTGTCGGCAGCCTTAACTGACCTCGCTTCCTCCCCACTCCGGCCTTTTCGAAAACTTAGGATCCAGAAGTCCAGAAGCACGCAACACAGATTCTCCGCAACATGCTGAGGCAGGAGGAGGCAGAGCTGCAGGTAGGAATCATAGAATCGAAGGGTTGGAGGGGCCCTCCAAAGGTCATCTACTCCAACCCTCTGCGGTGAAGGAATCACAGATGACAGATGGTCCATCCAGGGGGTGAAGCGGGGCTCTGCTGGACCGGTCATGGTGGTTTTGCTTGCCTCCTGAGCCTGGGGTCTTGCCCGCAGCAGAGCAGTCCATTGTGGTGGAATGGGACTCCCTTCCCAGTTCACTGCGCTGGACTCTCTTGTGGGGCCACAGGGCCCTTTGGGGCTTGTAAGCGCTTGTGGAGGGACGCGGGTGGCGCTGTGGGTTAAACCACAGAGCCTAGGGCTTGCTGATCGGAAGGTCGGTGGTTCGAATCTCCGCGACGGGGTGAGCTCCTGTTGCTCGGTCCCTGCTCCTGCCAACCTAGCAGTTCGAAAGCAAGTAGATAAATAGGTACCACTCCAGCGGGAAGGTAAACGGCGTTTCCGTTCGCTGCTCTGGTTCGCCAGAAGCGGCTTAGTCGTGCTGGCCACATGACCCGGAAGCTGTATGCTGGCTCCCTCGGCCAATAAAGCGAGAAGAGCGCCGCAACCCCAGAGTCGGACATGACTGGATGTAACGGTCAGGGGTCCCTTGACCTTTAAGTGCTTGTGGGGTGGTGGGATAGAGGCAGGACTGAGGCCTCTGGGCGTTGCTGGATTCCCTGACCATTGGCCATCCTGGCTGGAAGTTGGAGCCCCACTACTTGCCTGATCTCCCCCCGTTTGAAGCCAGCAGCCAAGCCATGTTGCCGTTTCTCTTACTGCCACCCTCTTGCAAATTTGAGGGGTTTTCTGTCCCTGTGCAGAAACCAGCCCCTGCCCCCCTTGTCTCAACCAATTCTAACAACTGGGATGGCGGCCATCACTTTTTTGAATTGGTGATTGTGGCACTTGCCTTGCTAGGTGTGTGACATCATACCGGGTTCATAAGGAAAGGCTTAACTAATTGTAAAATGACTAACCAATGGGAACCCAAGGAGCAGAGTTAACTGTGTAGAAGGTTTAAGCACAGAGGGTTTTTTGGGAGTTAGAGTTGTTGAGAAGTCAGTCTGGAGTTAGAGAAGAGACAGAGAGGAGAAGTCTGTGGGTTGGGCTAGTCTGGTGTGAGAGAATTTGTTAAGAGGAGTCAAACAGTTGAGATAATCAGTCAGAAGGTATTAGGAAGGTATAGGCCAGTAAAGAAACTAAAGTTAAGACACTGTCAGGAATATTATCTGAGAAACCATAAGCTTGTTAATGTTTGTAAAATAAAGTTGTTGTTTTTTAGTTCACTTCTTTTTTTTTTATAATGATATTTATTAAAACAAATTTTAAACAAATTATAAACATAAAACAAATAAAACAGATAGAATCACACATATAATAAAAGGAAAATACAAAGCAAAACAAAGAAACGGTTAACAGACAAATAAAAAAGTCATACCATACACCAATGAAAACTACCCAAAGAAGAATACAAAGAAAAAGATTATATCTCCTTATATTAAAATTTACTCACTAGTTTCTTGACCTCCTCACACCTCCCTTTCTGTGTTTCAGTTCAAATATTTAAATTAGCAAATCCTTACCCTCTGTCATTTACTCTTACTCAAGATCTTAAACTAGTTAGTTCACTTCTAACAACTGTCTGGACTCAGTGTTTTACCAGAGAGTAACGGGTTGGTGGCAGCGGGGAAGCGAGCGCAGTGGTGGCACAGGGATCACTAGACTGTTAAACGTCCGGGGACCCTGTGTGATCGCCACAATGATCTTGACCAATGCTTTACGTTTTGCTAGCCCTTTGCAAAATCTACTGCACAGCCTTGGCTCCCTGTCAGTCGGGGGGGTGGGGGGGTGGGGGCCACCAGTTGGATCTCTCTTTTGAAAAAGCAGCCTGTAATCTCGGTATCTGCCCTCCACCCTGGAGCAGCGTTGCTACGAAGCTTACAACCGGAATCCAGCTTCCCTGATCGAGGAGCAGATTGAAGGCGCTCGCCGGAGAGTCAACCAGCTGCAGCACAAGATCCGCCAAGAGACAGGAGGGTTTCTGGTGAGTGAGTGGCTGGGGGGGTGGGCGCTGTGTTGCGGAGGGGGCAGCGTGGAGTGTCGGCTGCAGTGAGAATGGGTGAAGGTTGCGACACTTTGAGCCTGGCGGTGCTCAGCGGACAGTGGAAGTTGGTGCCGTTTGCCAACGATGTGAGAGTTCCTGTGCCGCCCACAGAGCACGCCATGCTCCATCCACACAGAGCGGGGTGCAGTGCTCCTGTTGTGGGCGGCTGCCAGCCACACACTCCTCCACCCCATTCTCCTCTCCCACCTAGAGCCCGGTCTTTCTCCCCCGAATTTCAGTGGACATTCTGCAGCCACAGAACAATATGCTCAGTCCCCAGCGGGGAATGCATCTTGCCCCATCAGGTTTTTGTCCCTTCTAAAGTAATTAAATAATAATAATAATAATAATAATAATAATGTATTATTTATACCCCGACCATCTGGCTGGCCTTCCCCAGCCACTCTGGGCGGCTTCCAACAAAATATTAAAATACCATAATACATCAAACATTCAAAGCTTCCCTAAACAGGGCTGCCTTCAGATGTCTTCTAAAAGTCTGTAGTTGTTGTTCTCTTTGACATCTGGTGGGAGGGTGTTCCGCAGGGTGGACGCCACCACCAAGATGGCCCTCTGCCTGGTTCCCTGTAGCTTGGCTTCTTGCAGGGAGGGAACCGCCAGAAGGCCCTTGCCGCTGGACCTCAGTGTCTGGGTAGAATGATGGGGTGGAGACGCTCCTTCAGGTCTACTGGGCCTTTCAAGCTCAGTACCAGCCCTTTGAATTGTGCTCGGAAACGTACTGGGAGCCAATGCAGGTCTTTCTAAAATAATTTTGACATGCCTGGGGAGAGTGTTGCTGTTGCTCTCCGGTCTTGCTTGTGGGCTCGCTTTGGGGCATCTGGTCAGCCCCCATGAGGGCAGCTGGCCTGATCCAGCTGCAGCCAGACTCTTCTTATGTTCAGAAGCAGTCTAGGTTCTTGGGGGCGTTTGGCCCCTGTGAGACCAGGAGGCGGGACTAGCTGGGCCCCCTTTGGAAGCCAGGCCCTTCGATAGTCTTAGGATTGATCCCAGTGTTGCTTTTCTCCATCCTCCCACCCTTCTTACAGGGAGGGTCAGTCTGGTGCTGAGCTCTCAACCGCTTTCCTTTTCAGGATTCCACCACCCGGCTCTTCAGTGACTTCAGCAGCTCCCGAGTCACCGATGGTGAGTTGTTCTGTGGGACAGGATGCCGGGGCAGACAGCCTCGGCACCTCCCTCCTTCCAAGCAGCAAAGGAGGTTCCCACTGATTTGTGGGCCTTGTTTTCAGAAACACTGTGTGTGTCTTTGTGTGTTTCAGGGGGGTCGGGGCTAGCGGAGCTTTCTCCCTTGTTTGCTGTTCTACATTTAGGGAACATAATGGAAAAAAGCAAATTTCCTATGCGTAGAAGTGTGCAAAATTCATTTACACATTTTCTTTATCCCACTCTTCAACCCAACACACACACACACACACACACACACACACACACACACACACACACAAAACTCTTCAGAACAGCTTACAGACAAGACTGCTTGTCTCTGCCCCGCTTCAGGCTTGCAATCTAAAAAGACTCAGCACCAAAGGAAAATGGGATTAGGAGGGAGGAGGAAATAAGCAAAGACATTTGCTCATTGTTGGTTGAAAGTTCCTTCTGGGATGGAAGCGGTTTGAGGAGGAGGAAGCCCCCAGATGCAGTTGGTCTCGATTTCTAGGTTCTTAAGGAACTGTGTTGACAGGATGCTGGAATCACAGAATTCTAGGGAGTTGGAAGGTACCCCAGGGGTCATTTAGTCCAACCCGCTTTGACGTGATTCAGCAGCGGCCAGACTCTCCTTATATTCTGGTATGTCCTTGAATCTCTCCTGCCAAATACTGACAGTTTGGAGGCCCCACCCCAAGTTTTCTGCCAGGGCTCTTAACTGTGTCGTCATTGTGCCCCCTTCTGCATTCTCCAGGACGCCTCTCCTTGGACTCTCAGGACGGTGACAGTGGCATGGACTCTGGCACAGAGCGGTTCCCCTCCGTCAGCGAGGCAAGTGCTGAAGGGGTTGCTTGGGGTTCTGCTTCCTTGGGCCGGTAATGAACGTGGTGTGTGGGCGTGTGTGGTCTCAGTAACGCAATTTCTCTTCCTGGAGCAGATCTCCCTGAACCGGAATTCGGTCCTGTCCGACCCCGGCTTGGACAGCCCCCACACCTCCCCAGTCATCACCTCCAGAATGTCCCAGCACCATCGGCGCCAGGGCTCAGACACGCCATTCTCCCCCTCCGCAGAACAGGTGAGGGTCCGGACTTCCTGCCCCCCCCCACTTCCCCATTTTTAAAAGCACCCCTTGAAAAATTACCCCTGCCCCTCTCGCTTTTCTGAGCCCCTTGAGCTTCCCAACCCTTTAGCTGGGATTTTGATTCTCACCCACCCCATGACCACAAGGGGGGTAGGAACTTCCATTTCATTTGGGGTGTGTGTATTATTTTGGGTGTTTTTCCCCCCTTTCCCTTTTCAGATTTCTAAAACAGCAGTAGTGAATATAGACCTTACCCATCAGAGACCATTATATACACATATAATAACACTAGCTTGCTCTCCTTCTGAAACCTCCATTTTAGATAATGAAGCCGAGACAGAACTATTCTCAGCTTCTCCCCCCCCCCCCAAAAAAAAACAACTTGTGGGTCTTCCTCCGCAGTTTGTGATGTGTCTCACCCTGATAAATGACCTTTTGCAGGGCTCGGATCGGACGCTGAGGCCGCTCATCATTGGTCCAGAGGAAGATTACGACCCGGGATACTTCAACAATGAGGTGGTAGCGCCATCACTGCCTCACCCATGCTTTCTTGGGGGGGGGGGGAGCGGTAACAGGCCTTCTAAGAGTAGGATGGGGTTTGCTGGTTGGCCAAGGCATCTCCTATTCAGAATTTTAAAATATTACTATTATTATTAATTTTATTAGCTGCCAAGTGCGAAATGCCTCTGGGAAACATACATACACTATGTAAAGACATTTGTCAGGTTTAAGAATACAGTACCTCTCTAAGGCCACCCCCACCCCACTCCCAATGTCAGATCGCAACCCCTCAAAAGCCCCAGAGAATCTGCATTTCTGAATGGGACGCTGATAGGACGGGCCTTCTCGGTGGTGGCACCCACCACTCACCAGATGTCAAAGAGAACAACTACCAGACTTTTAGAAGACATCTGAAGGCAGCCCTCTTTAGGGAAGCTTTTAATGTTTAATAGCCTATTGTATTTTAATAGTCTGTTGGAAGCCACCCAGAGTGGCTGGGGAGGCCCGGCCAGATGGGCGGGGTATAAATAATAAATTATGATTATGATTATTATGATTATTATTGGTCTGATAGGATGTTAAGGTATGTGCCAGGAGGACCTTCCTGGGCAGAGATTGAGGGGAGAGGGCACAGTGGATTTCAGCCAGAGGCAGCGTACAGAGAAGGGCCTGATGATGATGATGATGATGAACACAGAGTCCGGGCCACCCATTCGGTATTGGAGGTCCTGAGCAATGAAGGGCTTTGTAGGACCAAAACAAGCACTTTCAGGTGGACCCTGGAACATAGATACAGGCAGCCCGTGTGGCCCCTGTGCCAGGGTCAGTGTTGTTGCCTAGCAACCCCTGAGCATGTTTCTTCTTCTTCTTCTTCTCTCCTCCCCGCAGTGTGACTCCCTCTTTCAGGATTTAGGGAGGCTGAAGACACGGCTGGCGCACCTGGGCGTCTTCCTGCGCTACATCTTCTCTCAGGCTGACCCGAGTCCTCTGGTAGGATCCAAAGGGGGCTCCTTCCTTCCTTTTACCCTTCGCCATTCCCAAGGCAAGGGCCCCGTGGGAAGAGATGGAGGGAACATGCCACTGGGCAGTCTGGGCCGCCGCGTGGAGATGGGAGGGTCAGGGATGTGCCGGGAAGCCAGGAGGGAGTTTGCTGCCAGACTTTTTGCACCCAGCCTGCGTGCCCAAGCACAGGCGCCACAGCAGGAAGGAAGGAAAGAAGCTACCTAGATTTCTGCCAGCTTTTTCCCACAGGCATGAAGACCCAAGTGCTTGTCTTTCAAAGGAAAGCCAGTCAAAATCAGGCCCCTGGTGTCCTGCATGCCAGTCACCGGGTACCACAGGGCAAATGAACCTTGTGTGGAATACGGGGTCCTCGCTGTGGGATCACATTCACCCGGTGCTATACCAGCTGCACTGGCTCCCGGTGGAGCACAGGATCAGCTTTAAGGTGCTGGTTATAACCTTTCAAGCCCTATACAGCCTAGGACCCTCGTACCTACGGGACCGCCTCTCCTGGTATGTCCCACGGAGGACCTTACCGTCTTCAAACAAAAACATCTTGAAGGTCCCAGGCCACAGAGAAGTTAGGCTGGCCTCAACTAGAGCCAGGGCTTTTTCGGCTGTGGCTCCGATCTGGTAGAACGCTCTGTCACAAGAGACCAGGGCCCTGCGGGACTTGGCATCTTTCCACAGGGCCTGCAAGACGGAGCTGTTCCACCAGGCCTTTGGCCAAGGCACAGTCTGACCCCCTCCTTTGGCAATCCTCAGAGAACTCTAGCCCAATGGCTGCCATGAATTTGATTTGAAACGATTTTAAAATGAAATGATTTTAGAATGCTGTGCTACTTTTATTGTTGTTAGCTGCTCTGAGCCCGGCTTCAGCTGGGGTGAGCAGGATATTATTATTATTATTATTATTATTATTATTATTATTATTATACTCTCTGAATCAGAGGAGTTGCTCCCGTCATGAAGATTGGGGCTGATAGCAGGCAAGCAGTTTTCTAGCTGTGTGCCTTAAGCCTATGTATTAATAAGGTGTATGTTCAAATTAAGATATTCCCAGCCCTCACTGTTGCCTCAGACTTGGAGATAACTTTTTTCCTCACATTACAAAGAGACCAAAGTGTTTTGTGAGCAGGATTCAGTCCCACTAAAAGGGAGGATGGAGACTCCAGAGAACCACTGCCAGCCACAGACTTGGTAGATGGCAGCTTTCTGTCTTCCCCTCCAAACCGGTTCTTTATTTAGAGCCACGAGGACTGCAGCCTTCACTTCTGGAGTCTCGGTGGTGGGGCAGGTGCAGAACACCCCAGGCCCCCAATCCCTGACTTCGCCAGGTCAGGGCTACCCCTCCCTGAGAGCCACAGCTGCCAATCAGTGTTGACAATACTGAACTAGATTGGTCTGACCCAGCAGAAAGCAGCCTCTTCGTAATTCTTGCAGCCCGTGAAATGCGCTTTGCTGTGATTGCCACAGTTAGTTCCTGCCCGTGCGAGAATTGCGAAACACGCCTGCAATCCCTCCTCCGTTTCCAGCCAGGCAAGATGCCCCCATTTATCCTGGACTGGCATGGTGTCTTCCCTGGGGGCTCCCGTGGCAACTCCATACAGGGGACGCCCTGCCAGTCCCACTTCCTCTCCCCCTCCCTCACCCCACCCTTTTCGGCTCTCTTGTGGGCATTTCTTCATCCTCTCCGTTCCCTCTCACCCTGATGCATGTTTTTTCTCCTCTTCCTTCCTCCTCTCTCTCTCCTCGGCAGCTGCTGTACTTGTGCGCAGATGTTTGCCAGCAGATGAGCCCCAAGGAAGCCCGGGGACTTGGGAAGGACATTTGGAACATCTTCCTGGAGAAAACCGCGGTGAGTGATGGGGGGGCAGCCGGGGGCTTCCTCGCTCCCCCCACCCCAGCCATATCACGTACCAGGTTGCACTGGTGGTGTGGGGGGTGAGAGGCCTCGGGAGGCCGGTTCTGGTGGATCAACACTGTCTCTTTCTTTCCCTTCCTCAGCCTCTGAGAGTCAAGGTCTCCGATCAGTTGTTGGCTGAGATAGGTGAGTTTGACCTCCTGAGCAAAAGGGCTGTTGTGACCCTTTAAGGATTAGAAATCTAGGAGCAGAGACAGGTAGTGATGGCTTGGAGGGAATTTCCTTCTCTTCCTGTGTGCTCTTTCAGTCAGTCTTGCCATGGGTGAACGGATCAGCCCCAAGAACAGTCCAGAAAGTCACTGGCCCAGAAGGGCCGTGGAAACAAGCTGTGTTTTGCCTTCACAAAACAAATGAAATACCGTGAAAATCCCTGAAGTGAGAAGTACTGTATTTTTTGCTCTATAAGACTCACTTTTTCCCTCCTAAAAAGTAAGGGGAAATGTGTGTGCGTCTTATAGAGCGAATGCAGGCTGCGCAGGTATCCCAGAAGCCAGAACAGCAAGAGGGATCACTGCTTTCACTGCGCAGCAAATCCTCTCTGGCTTCTGAGATTCAGAATATTATTTTTCTTGTTTTCCTCCTCCAAAAACTAGGTGCGTCTTATGGTCTGGTGCGTCTTATAGAGCGAAAAATACGGTAATTGACTAGAAATTTTATCTTATAGAAATAAACTAAATAGGTTTTCCTATTTTTCCTTAAACTTTTATTATTATTATTTAGTTTATTTCTATAAGTTTATTTCCATAAGGTAATATTTCTAGTTGATTACTTCTCGTTTCAGGGATTTTCACATTATTCCATTTGTTTTGTGTAATTTCTCGGTTCCGTGGCTGTCTTTTTCCCACGGGCTTTGCCTTCACGGCCGGAGGCAGCGATTCTTCTGAATCCCCCATTGCTGGAAGCCTCAGGAGAGCAGAGCGTGCTCTTACACTCGGGTCACGCTTGAGGGTTTCTGGGGCATCTGGTCGGCCACTGCGAGAACAGGGCTGGGCGGGCCCCTGGCCTGATCCAGCCACAGAGTTCTTCTTATGTTACATTCTTACTTGGGTGCTGCTGTTGTGCTCAGGACCTGCGGAGCACCCGGCTAGATGGGCCCCGTGTGGGTCAGCAGGCTCTTGTGTCCTTTTGAGGCATTTGGAGGCCGTAGAACGGGTGGGGGAGCACCTGTGGACCCCCGCCTCCCATCACCATCAGCCGAGGCTGTTGGGTGTCAAGTCCAGCAGCACCTGGAGGGTCAGAGATGTTCCTCCCTGCTATGAAGTCTCCCCTCCTCCTGTCTATAGAAGCCTCCAGGCCTCCCGCTTGTCACACCTTCATAAGACTTATTTTCCTTCCCCCCCCCCCAATCCATGGCTCCTCCAGACTCCTGCCTGCGGAATGGGGAGGACGTCCGGAGCATTTTCCTAGAGGCCCAGGAGGCCGTCATGCCCGAGATCCAGGAGCAGATCCAGGATTACAGGTGAGCGCAGATCCCCCAGGGCCTTGCCTGGCTGCGGCTGCGAAAGCACGTTGATAGGGAAAATGGGAGGTGGCAGAGGTGAAGGGATTGGGGGTAGCGAGCCCAAAGGCCTGGGGGGCAGAACTGACACACACTGTATCAGAAGGGAATCAGGGGGCTCCTCCAGGGAAATAGTTTGTTCAACGTTTGGCCTGATTCGCTTGCCCAAGGCTTACATGGCGGAGGTGAGATTTTCAGGGTTAGGTCTTTCCTGAGCTTTCGTTTGGATTGGTTTACAGGGCAGTTTTGAGGCAATGAGCATTCATCCCAGGGTGTGTGTGTGTGTGTGTGTGTGTGTGTAGGTAGGTAAGGTGGTGGTTATGCATCTTCCCATTAGCCATTTATCATCACACACTTATCTACGCCTTTCCCTGACACTTTCCAAATCACGAAAATAGAATTCCTATGAAGTGCATTTGTGTGCTGATTGATTAAATTAATCTGTAGAGGAGCGGCAAGGATCCTAATGGCTAAAAACTGGAAAAAAGAAACTGTGCCAACAAATAAGGAACGGCAAGACAAACTGTTAGAGTATATTGAACTGGCTAGATTAACAGAGGCAGTTAGAGGTCACACTAGACAAGGGTTTCAAAAAGCATGGGGAAAATGCGGAGAATACTTCACAAAACAGTGCCCTAAAATACACACCTGGACTTGTTTCGATTAATGCCTGCAGGAGACTTTGTGGATATTTAAGTTATAATTAGAAAAATCTTAATAATTATTCATAAAGGAAATAGCTTATAAGAAGTAAATAAGGAGACCAGATACAGGATAAAGGAAGTCCTTTATTTGGTTGTTTGCATTGTTGTATGTTATGCTCATTGCATGCTATGTTCACGTTTAATGAGGGTGGATTTCTGTATTGGGGGGTTATGTTATGTTGTAAATAATTTAAAAAAAATAAAATAATAATCTGTAGACTTCAGCTCACTTGTTTAATCCACTACTCCAGTTTTGAGTAGTTTTGATGGGGTTTTGTGTGTCTTACGTGAATCCCCTAGTTGGTACCCACTTCCACCTGCAACAGAACAGAATAAAGTTTTGTTTTGGGGTCGATGCTCCTTCGTGCAAGCAGGGATCCCAGAGGAAGTGCCCTTTTCTAAGACAGAAAGTTGACAGCTGTTGTTTCCATCCAGCTGGAGCTGTTTTAAAAAGCAAACCTGTTCCGCAAATGTGCCTCTTCTGTGCTTTAAAAGAGAGCCCAAATGGAATGAAATAGCGTCATCCCAGGTGTTGCGCTGCTTTCCTCTGGGTCACATGACTTGACTTCTAGATCTTCTAAGCCGCCTTGAGTTCTGGGGAAATTGGGTCGGAGGCAGGTTAGGTGGGATACAGAGCTATGAATGAAAGCTGAGAGCGAGGCGTGTCTTCATCCTGCCCTGGGACTCCTCTCTGGCCTTGCAGGACCAAGCGCACGATGGGCCTGGGAAGCTTGTACGGGGAGAACGACTTGATGGACCTTGACGGAGACCCCCAGAAGGAGCGCCAGGTGGCCGAGAAGCAGATCGCTCAGCTTGGAGACATCCTGTGAGTGTGTGTGTATAATCTGAGATTGCACACCTGAGATGACTTTCCTGCAGCATTAAAGTGTCTGTATACAGTATGTGGGGACGCGGGTGGCGCTGTGGGTTAAACCACAGAGCCTAGGACTTGCCGATCAGAAGGTTGGCGGTTCGAATCCTGGCAACGGTGTGAGCTCCCGTTGCTCGGTCCCTACTCCTGCCAACCTAGCAGTTCGAAAGCACGTCCATGTGCAAGTACATAAATAGGTACAGCTCTGGCGGGAAGGTAAACGGCGTTTCCGTGCACTGCTCTGGTTCACCAGAAGCGGCTTCGTCATGCTGGCCACATGACCCGGAAGCTGTACGCTGGCTCCCTTGGCCAGTAAAGTGAGATGAGCGCCGCAAGCCCAGAGTCGGCCACGACTGGACCTAATGGTCAGGGGTCCCTTTGCCTTTATACAGTATGTGTGTGTCAGGGGCTGACCTGGCAGGGGCTCCCCCCCACCCCCAGCCTTGCAAGGCTCCAGATATCATATAGGAACTCCTTGCCTGTTGCTCTGCTCACCATCTGCTCCTGGAGACTTTGACGGCCGGCTTCTGCTTTTCTTTAAGGACCCGTTTTTATTGCGTTAATGCCAATAAAGCAGGAGGGAATCATGAAGGGTGGTTGGAAGTTGTGGCTCAGAGCCAGGCCGGCTTGTTTTGCGGCTGGTGTATTGGGAGTGCCCTCAGTGAGAGAGAGAGAGAGAGAGGAGAGAGATAGCTGTTCACGGAGGATCGACCCCGCCCTGGTCGGTGGCCGAGGCCCTCCTCTAACTGGAGAACACAAAGGGGCGCAAGGAGTGACCCCTGTAATCTTCTCCGGTCTGGAGTCCCCGGTGGGTTTTCTAAAGGGGCCTGCTCCAGTTTGGGATAGCCATAATTTCTGGGCACAGGCTGTGCTGCCACCACAGTCCCATCCTGCCTGGAGGATTGCGCATGTGGTGCTCTGCCAGGCTTGAGGCTCCGTGCAACTACAGGGACAAGCAGCCCCTCTGGCTGCAGGGTGAGGGTGGGGCTGGGTCCCTCGGGAACGGGGGGCAGAGATATTTCCCCAGGGAGACTTGACAGCAGAGGGTTATGTGCCTGCGTGTGGGTCTCAAGGCGGGAGACGATAGGGCAGTCCTGGGGGATAAGAAATGTGCTTGCCAATGGCGAGTGGAGTGGTTGACCCTGTGGCTTGCAGCTGATGTGCCCAACCTCTTGCAGGAATGGCCCAGTGGTCAAGGATGATGGTGGTGGTGGCAATGGGAGTCCCAGCAACATCCAGAGGGCACCAGTGTGCAGGGAGGAAGGCGGGTTTTCAGTATAGACCAAATGGGCAAGAGAGGGTCTCCTGCCTGGCAGGAGTGGACCCCCTGTGAGCCGTCTCTTGGAAGCGACTGGGCTGTAAGCAGAGGAGGAGAGGCTGTAGGAAGGGAAGACGCATCCTAATCTCCTCCTTCCTTTGTCTCCTTCCTCCAGATCCAAATACGAAGAGGACCGGAGGTGAGTGTTTCCCTCGAACCTCAGCCCCCCAGGACTACTAGCTCAGGCTGCTCAGAAGGTGGGGAGAATTCCAAGGGCCCCCTTGAGAGGCTGCCAGGGACCTGCTTTTTCCTGCTCTCTTTACCTTTCATGTGGCATATTGCTTCATTTCTGGGTTTTTATCTTACATATGTGTCTTGTCAAGGGACGTGCGTGGAGCTGTGGGTTAAACCACAGAGCCTAGGACTTGCCAATCAGAAGGTCGGCGGTTCGAATCCCCGCGACGGGGTGAGCTCCCGTTGCTCGGTCCCTGCTCCTGCCCACCTAGCAGTTCAAAAGCACATGAAGTGCAAGTAGATAAATAGGTACAGCTCTGGCGGGAAGGTAAACGGTGTTTCCGTGTGCTGCTCTGGTTCGCCAGAAGCAGCTTAGTCCTGCTGGCCACATGACCCGGAAGCTGTACGCTGGCTCCCTTGGCCAATAAAGCAAGGTGAGCGCCGCAACCCCAGAGTCGGCCACGACTGGACCTAATGGTCAAGGGTCCCTTTACCTTTACTGTGTGTCGTGTCAGCTGCCTTGAGGCTTTATTTGGCTGAAAAGCAGCCAGGAGACACAAAGTTTAGTTAACAGGGTTTGTTCCGCGTTTTAGGTTTCTGGGTACCCACAGATCAGTTAGGAACCGAGTCTCTCTTGGTGTTCCTGCTGAAGTTCATTCCATTTATTCTTCAGTAATTCTTTGGGCATCCCTTCCGTTACATAGGAAGCTGCCTGCTGCTGAGTCAGGCCATTGGTCCTGTATCGTCCACACTAACTGGCAGCGACTCCGCAGAGATGCTGCCAGTGGGGACTGCACCTGCGACTTTGCTTCTGCAAAGCAGGTATTCTGCCATGGAGCTGCTATGGCTCTGTTTCTTGCTGGTGAAGTGCCTGTACATAAATTTCCTGTTGTGCCCTTCCAGAAGGCATTTGGTGTCCTTATGGGGCAACCCTGGAAGGAGCTTCAGTTGCGCGCACACACTTTATCACACACACTTTTCAAAACATTGACCCGATTTAATATTTGCAACCCTCTATTTCAACAGCAACTCTTGAGCTCGAAGCAGCTCAACAATAACCACAATAGCATTTAAAAAACAGACACTGCAACCGCTACGATATCAAACACAGTAACATATAAATAAAGCAAATATCAAGAGCAAATTGTTCAAAAAAATTGATACAGTCATAGCATTTCAAAATATCGGAAAGGGCTGCTGAGCACCAGCCCTGTGCCATCCTCTCTCTGGGAAGAGCTTTTCTCTTCTGTGGGAGGTCAGAGCCAGCCAGGACCAGGGACGCTCTGATGCAGTGAAGGTGACTGAGAGGCAGAGGCCGGCCAAGACCCCCTTGCTTTAAAGCTGTCCGTTCTTGACGTTAGGGGTCTTGCGCCATTTAGTGCCCTCTAGTTTGAGTTCGGGATGCGGGTGACGCTGTGGGTTAAACCACAGAGCCTATGACTTGCCAATCAGAAAGTCAGTGGCTCGAATCCCCGAGGCAGGGTGAGCTCCCGTTGCTCAGTCCCAGCTCCTGCCAACCTAGCAGTTCGAAAGCAAGTGCAAGTAGATAAATAGGTACCACTCCGGCGGGAAGGTAAACGGCAGTTCGGTGCGCTGCTCTGGTTCACCAGAAGTGGCTTAGTCCTGCTGGCCACATGACCTGGAAGCTGTACGCCGGCTCCCTCGGCCAGTAAGGCGAGATGAGCACCGCAACCCCAGAGTCGGCCACGACTGGACCTAACGGTCAGGGGTCCCTTGACCTCTCGTTTGAGTTCTCTCTGCTTTTCCCCCTCCCACTGGCCTGCGCTGCCCTGATGCCAGCAGCCTCTTCCCTTCGCCCTCCCCTTGTGGGGCTCAGTTGACCCCTCTTCCTCCCTGCAGCGCCCCCATGAGCTTCGCCTTGAACACCTATATGGGCCATGTGGGGATCCGTCCGCGAGAGGCACGCCCCGTCAGTGTGGTGGAGAAGTCCCAGGCGCAGGAGAAAGACAAGTGGCTGCCGTTCTTCCCCAAGGCCAAGAAGGTGAGCTGGTGGTCAGGCTGGCGTTAGGGAGAGAAGGGTGTGTGTGTGTGTCCCGTGCCTCTCCTAATACACACTCTGTGTGTGTCTGTGTGTCTCTCTCTCTCCTGGCGCAACAGAGCAGCAGCACCAAGAAGGATAAGGACGCCATAGAGGACAAGAAGCGGAACCCCATTCTCAAGTACATTGGGAAGCCCAAAAGCTCCTCCCAGAGCAGTGAGTTCCAGGGGCAGAGGAGGGCAGGGGGGGGGATGGTGCTGAGCGCACCCCCCTCTCCTGCAGTGTGTTTTGGGGGGAGTGGATTCAGCTGGGCTTCCTCCTTCCTTCCTCCTCTCCTCGCTTCTCCTCCTCCTTTTTCTGTCTTTTTCATCGGTGCGATTTTGACGTTGATTTTGACATTCCATTCTTTTTGTTTTCCTTTTCAGCATTTCATGTCCCCTTGTCCCCTGTTGAAGGTAAAAACAAAAGGAACACACACTCACACCCCCTGCAGGTTTTTCTCCCTGACCCCCCCATCCCAGCTCACCCCCCCTTACCCACCCCATCCCTGCTGCTGCTGCTGCTTAAAAAAATAAAAAATGGCGAGAAGGTATCTTTTTCCAGAAAAGGCCTTGGAAATTGTTGTTGTCACTGGTTCTGTGAGGATGGGTTGGATTTCATCGCTCAGGGTCTCCCCCACCCTCTTTCCCCTCCCCATGCAAAAGCCACACTTCCGTTTCCTTGCCTAACTTCTGCGCCCAGGACAGAAGTGTCGCTGCGTCCCCTCCTCTGCCATGCAGTCGTGAGGAACGTGGCCTTGGCGCTGCCCTCAGAGGGCCCTTTCTGCCGTGGCTTCCCCAGCGGGGTGGGAGATTGCCTTGGGAAAGGTGTGCAAACCACCCCTTGCGTTCACTGTGGGGAGACGGTGCCGCGTTCTCTCTCAGACGCACCGGAGTGGAGCTGAAGGCCACCCCTTTCCCCTTCCCCTCCCATCTGCTTCAGAACTGGTCATTCAGGCCGTGTCCCCTTGATGTCGTTTTGCTTACAGGAGTGGCCCTTCTTCCCCTTTGATTTCTTGCCAGCGGGTGTTTGGGGGGCCCTGGAAGTGGGCTGGGCCTGAGGCCGTGGGGTTCCTCCTTTGTGGGAATCCCTTGTGGGAATCCATAATCCTAGGTTTCCTCTTCAAGTGGGGAGAGGGTTTCAGGATGAGGACCAGGTGAAGGGGAGAGCGGAGACAGGGCCCTCTCATCCCGTCGGCAGCTGTGTAGACATGGAATGTGTCTGTGTAATGAAGGAGTTCCAGGCTTTTATCCAGGCAAGGCCTGCTGAGAGTGGACCAGTTGAAATTAGTGAACCCAAGCTGTTCATGTCCATTAGTTGCAGTGGGTCTACTCTGAGGAGAACTGGCACAGGATACAATCCCCCTTCCCCACCCCCAAAGTGCCACGCTTCAGTTCCCTCTACACCAGTGGTTCTCCACCTGTGGGTCCCCAGATGTTGTTGGACTACAACTCCCATCATCCCTGAGCTCTGGCCTTGCTAGCTAGGGGTGATGGGAGTTGTAGTTCAACAACATCTGGTGACCCACAGGTTGAGAGAGGCTGCTCTACACAGTCATCTGCCTTGGACCTTCTTCTGGGCCAGACCCTGGTGTCTGCCCCCTCATCCCCACCCCAGCTAAGTCCGTAGCTATGTGGGGCTTCTAACGGCTCGACTTTCCCTCCCGCTCTGACCAGTTAAACCCGGCAACGTGAGGAACATCATCCAGCACTTTGAGAACAACCAGCATTATGACTCGCAGGAGCCTGGCCTGCAGCGCCTCTCCACCGGCAGCTTCCCTGAGGACCTCCTGGAGTCGGACAGGTAGGAGGACGCCCAGAACGCCCGGCAAGGGGGGTGGGGACAGGTGGGCTCCAAGTCCTCATCTGCCCTCCTTCCTCTCCCTCGTGGCTTCAGTTCCAGGTCGGAGGTCAAACTCGGCCGGTCGGAGAGCCTGAAGGGCCGGGAGGAGCTGAAGAGGTTGCGCAAAGCAGAGAACGTGCCTCGCTCACGCAGCGACGTGGATATGGACGCCGCGGCTGAGGCCACCCGTCTCCACCAGTCGGCCTCTTCTTCTGCGTCCAGCCTCTCTGCCAGGTGAAAAGGGGGGAGCTCCTTAAGGTCTAGCGCCACCTTCTGTACTTAGTATTCCAGCACCTTGCAGAAGTGGAACGCTTTCCAGATAAATTTTGTTGTTTGCTGGGCATCTCTGTAGAAGCGGCTTATCATTGTTCCATCTTTGGGGCTGCTGTTCTGCGCCATGTTGGGCACAGAAGCGTTAAGAACATAAGAATAGCTTGCTGGATCAGACCAAAGTGGACCCATCCAGTCCAGCCTCCTGTTCTCACAGTGGCCAAGCTGATACCCAAAAGGGAAACCTGTGAGCAAGACCTGAGCCCAAGAAGAACTCTCCCCACCTGTGGTTTCCAGTGGGGATTCAGGAGCCTCTGACTGTGGAGACAGAACAGAGCCATCCTGGCTAGGAGCCATTGATACACCAAAACACCACCACCACAAACTGCCTTATAAAACCAAAATTACTAGAATAATAGCTAGACTAGAGATGGACTGGTAAGCATTCAAACAACAAACATACTAAGGTGCCGTGTGCAAGACAAAGCCTGGAGATACTGTAAACGTGGAGTGGATAAATGTACAACTCTTATCTCCCAACATTAACATTCAACGTTAACAGAACCTTCGCATCCAAGGTGACACAATTTAAGCAGCCTCTTTTATATTGTTTGTAAACCACTTCAAGGTTTTATTTACAGGTAGGCAGGATGCAGTTTTTGCTAAATAAATGAAGTAAATAAATAACTGTAATCAGGCAGCTAAGGCAGCTTTCTGCCCCTCGTTCGCTTTATTTTGCAAAAATTGCATCCTGCCCAACTCCAAACAGCTGCTAAGTGGTTTACAAAGAGCATAAAATACACGTTTAAAATGACCCGTAAAAAAGAACCAGCGTTAGAAACAAGCTTACAAAAAGCAAATTTAATGAAATAAGAAGTTAAAAGTGTGCATACTAAGCTGAAATGACTGGTTAAAATACCTTTCAACTTCTACATGTCTTGGTAGGCTTTGCCCAAACAAAATATTTTAGTAGGCTCCCCCAAAATACAGCGAAGGTGCCTCCCTAATCTCAATGGGCAGGGAGTTCCAGAGGGTAGGAGGTGCCACGCTGAGATACCAGCTCCTTAAAGGTGCAGAATGGGCCTTATGTGGAACGTCTAGAAGTGCCACTTCTGCAGGTCAAAGTGACCAAGTGGGCATATATGGGGGAAGGTGGCCCCTAATTAAGATGTGCAATGTTTGTCTTCATGGTGCTCCTTTCTCGCCCCCCCCCCCCATCCTTGCCTTTCTTCCTTTGAGGAGCCCTCTGTCTGTTTGCAAAGGAAAGGGGTCACTCTTCCCCTCATTCTGTGCCTTCCAGGTGTTTGGGACTCCAACTCCCATCAGCCCAGCCATCGTGGCTGTGTCCTCATGAGTCCTTGTGCCATTTGACCTGCTGGCTGGGGCTGATGGGAGCTGGAGTTCAAAACCCCCAGGGGGCACCTGGTTGGGGAAGTCTGCGTTCAGTGTCTTCAGTGTTTGCTGGATGGGTCCCTTCCCGCAGCCGTGAGGGTGTTAAGCCCAGAGCTTGTGCTGCTCACCATTTATAATCTCTTCTTGTGCCTCCAGGTCTCTGGAAAACCCCACACCGCCGTACACTCCCAAAATGGGGCGCAGGTGAGCTACCCTTACAGCCAGGGCCAGGAGAAACAGGCATTCTTCCATGGGGCAGGAAGAGTGTGTTGTCTAGGTGTTTTCCTCTTCGTCTTCTTATTCTTGGTGACCCAAAGGAGCAGGGGGAACGAGGCCACGACTGTCTTGTGCTTAGTCATGGTGGTCCTGTGTATGCCTGGGCGGGGTCCTCCCTCCCATCGCTGGACTGTGGCAGAGACCCCCAGAGCAGAAATTGAACTGGACGCTCACTTAATTGAGTCTCTCCGTCTGTCTCGCAGTTGGGGCGTCCTGCAACATGAAAGAGACTTCTGGGTCTGGCTGGCTCATAATGGGGCTATAAAGACCCTGTGTTGGGAGAGATGCTGCAAGGAAGGAACTAGGGTAGGGGTCACCCAGCTTTTTGGGCTTGTGAGCCCATTGGCACCTCACTCGCTCCTTCCCTGGAGCAGAACACCCAGCCACAAGAGACGAGAGAAAATGATCGCATGTGCAAACATCACTTTCCCAGACGCTCTGGATACAGTTCAGATCCAGCAGAATTAACCTGAGCCTTGAAAAGCACATGGAGCTAAAAGATGAAGTGGGAAGGAGCATCGCAAGGCTCTCGTTTGCATCAGCAGGCAAACTCTGAAGCTCTTATGCGCCCTTAGTTCCAGGAAGGCCCAGTTTACGAGGCTGGAGGACCTTTCTCAGAGACCCTCTTTTGACATCCCTTCTTGTCTCTCTCTAACCCCCCCGGCGCAGAAGCATCGAGTCCCCAAACTTGGGCTTCAGCACCGACTCCTTCCTGCCCCACCTGCTGGAGGATGACCTCTTCCAGCTCTCGGAGCTGGAGCTGGAGCCAGACTCGCAAAACTGGCAGCACACCGTGGGCCGTGAAGTCGTGTCTTCCCTGACGCAGCGGGAGATTGACCGCCAGGAAGTCATCAATGGTGAGGAGGGTCTCCCTGCGGTCGCCGTCAGAAAGACATTGGGGGGGGGCGTGCCTGGTGAGCTCTGACATTCTGACATAGGGCCAAGGCAGCCAAGTGCGGGGGTGTGGGGGTGCTTCCTGGCCCTGAGGGGTGCTGTAATGTCTCCAAGGAAGATGAGGAATCCCTAGATAGGGCCTGTAAGACAGAGCTACAGTGGTGCCTCGCAAGATGAAATTAATTCGTTCTGCGAGTCTTTTCGTCTTGCGATGTTTTTCGTCTTGCGAAGCACGGTCCGTTCCAACTGCGCCTCTTCAAGTGGCTTTAAGAAAAAAGCGAACATACTCGCAAGACGTTTTCGTCTTGCGAAGCAAGCCCATAGGGGAATTCGTCTAGCGAAGCAACGCAAAAAACGAAAAACCCTTTCGTCTAGCAAGTTTTTCATCTTGCGGGGCACCACTGTATTCTGCCTGGCTTTCAATTCAAACTTAGCTTTTTATTCCCCTTCCTTCCCTTTTTATGAAGATTCCCCACTCTGGGATCCCACAGCTAATTCTCCCCTGGTGTCCTCGCTGGCCCAAATAGGACTAATTTAGCCAGCTAGCCCTGGCAATCATCTAATGTTTATTGGATGGATTTCCCCCCTAAATTGATTTTTGAATTCTGAATTTATTGTTATTCACGTTTTATACTGTATTTTATGCAGGTTTTTTTGTTGCATCAATGAAGTGTTTTAAATTTGTTGTTAGCCGCCCTGAACCGGGAAGGACGGGGTATAATTAAAAATTCATTATTATTATTATTAGATGGATGAGGGGTGGGTGTGCTGCCCTGGTAACCAGAGCCATCAGCTCTGTCCTGGCGCCTGGGCTGGGGAGGATCCACATGGCTCAGGGACAAAGAGTCCCAGGTTTGATCCCAGGGAACAGGGTCTGTGTGAGACCCTGGAGAGCCAGCAGGGAGTGGAACCATCAGGGGTCTGACTAAACAACGCAGCTGTATCACTTCATTGATGGCACAGTTTTGTTCAGGAGGAGGGCAGGTTTACTTCACGACCCAAATCTTTAAGAACAAATTGAAACTTCTCCCTTTCCCCTGCTCTTTCCTCAGAGCTGTTTGTGACGGAGGGCTCTCACTTGCGGATCCTGCGTGTCCTGGACGTTCTCTTCTACCAGCGCATGAGAAAGGAGAGCCTTCTTTCCCGGGAGGAGCTGGCCCTCCTCTTCCCCAACCTCCCAGAGGTCTTGGAGATCCACAGTAAGGCTGCTTCTCCTGCTCCCTTGGAGCCCCTTTGGACCAGCCCCCCCCCCATCCTGTGGTTTCTACAGCAGGCAGAGTGGGTCTCCCCTCCACAAGCCCCCTGCTCAGGAGGAGAACTGGAGCAAAGCCAAAGAGCCCCGCAGTTGCCAAATCTCACAGGGCGGAGGGGGCAGGGAAATCCGGAGGGTGGCCTTGATCCCATTTGGGATGTTGGCTGGACCCTAAATGGCCAGCTCTGCCCTCTGCTGAGAGCCTTTCACTGAAAATAAAGAGTGCCTGTGTGGAGTTTAAAACTAGGCCCGTACTCCATCCCCTTCTGTTCCCTTTTCTCCTTTCCTCACCATCCTTCCCTCCTCCAGATTCTCTTTCGGAATCGATGAAGAGGCTGCGAGAGGAAGGGCCGATCGTCAAAGAGATTGGGGACCTCATGCTTTCCCGGGTGAGCATCCCAGACCGCGTGGGCTGCCTTGGGGACACTAGGTGATCTCCTGACCCACCTGAGGTTAACCCAGGAGTGTTTTCTCTCCCCTGCCCTCTTTGTGTCCCCCCAGTTTGATGGGGCTGCCCGCGAGGAGTTCCAGCAGATGGCTGCCCGCTTCTGCGCATACCAGTCCATGGCCCTTGAGCTGATCAAAACCAAGCAGCGGAAGGAGACTCGCTTCCAGCTCTTCATGCAGGTAGCCTCGTCATGGGGCAGGAGGCTGCTAATGGAGGGGAAGGAAGGAGATGGGACAGGAAGGGACTTTTCTTTTCTTAATTTTTTTTTATTTTTTTAAAAAATTACAAGCATCAAATTCAAAATCCATATTCATTTTCTAACATAAGCCTATTACATAAAGGTAAAGGGACCCCTGACCATTAGGTCCAGTTGTGGCCAACTCTGGGGTGCTCATCTCGCTTTACTGGCCGAGGGAGCCGGCGTACAGCTTCCGGGTCATGTGGCCAGCAGGACTAAGCCGCTTCTGGCGAACCAGAGCAGCACACGGAAACGCCATTTACCTTCCCGCCGGAGCAGTACCTATTTATCTACTTGCACTTTGATGTGCTTTCGAACTGCCAGGTTGGCAGGAGCAGGGACCGAACAACGGGAGCTCACCCCATCATTGCGGGGATTCGAACCGCCGACCTTCTGATCAGCAAGTCCTAGGCTCTGTGGTTTAACCCACAGCGCCACCCGCATCCCTTAGCCTATTTCATAGATTACCTAAATTAAAATATATCTAATTGCTCTAGGCTTCCCTTTGCTATATGTAAATACAACGCAATTAACAAATTATATTATAAATGATATTATAGGTTCCCATATACCCCCCCCACTCCCCTTCAGCCATGTGTGATCTCAATATTTTACTTCTTCCGTCTTGTTATAATTTGATAATTATTCAATTGATTCTGTTATTATTTTCTTGCTTACGTTTTACACATTCTCTATCAATGTTTCAATTCCGGAAGCATATTTTCCCATGTATTCCTTCACTCCATCCCACTCTCTAATTAGTCTCTGATTTGAGTGGCCTCTAATAACTGCCGTCAATTTTGCCATTTCTGCAAACTCACAGAGTTTGTTTTGCCGTTCTGATAGTGATGGGATTTTCAGGGGGAGGAAGGGACTTTTCAGCGGCCAGCAGGCCAGAGAAACACAAGCCTGTCTCTCTCTCTCTCTCTCTCTCTCCCTGCCTTTCCCAGGAAGCCGAGAGCAACCCTCAGTGCCGCCGCCTCCAGCTCAAAGACCTCATCATCTCAGAGATGCAGCGGCTGACGAAGTACCCTTTGCTGCTGGAGAACATCATCAAGCACACGGACGGTATCTCTCTCTTCGTATTTGGCTGTTTGTTTGTTTTTTGTGTCTCTTCCTATTCAAGTGTTACACATTGCAATCTCCTCTTAAGCACATTCAACTCGCTGGTTGAAATTGCACAAATTAAGTCCAGTCAAGGCTTGGTCTTCTTGGGGTTACCCAGCAGGGAAATAACGCTTCAGCTCTGTGTCCTACTTCCTGGGCAAGGCCCACTTGCCCTGTGGCCTCTGGGAGTGCTGGGGATTCTTGCTGCCTCGCCCATGAGCTGTGGGAGCAGCTCCAAGGATTAGGGCCTACACGACCGTTGTGTATACATGGAACTCTTGGAACCAACCCCCCATGTAAGATGCGATTGTACTGTATTTTTTAACTTGTGTCAGCTTTCTGATGTTGTGAGTCAGCATACATAGAGATTACGGTGGTGTGTGTGTGTGCGCGCACTGTGCATTAGCGCCCTGTGGGGCTGTGTCTGTAAAGTGTGGGTGCTATTCAGAAGCCAATTTTCACATTAACCAATAAGGATTATTTTGCATCGTGTATCAGAGCTGCCGCTGATCTGTCTTTCAGACGTCGTTTTGTTTTTAAATGCAGGATTGTTTTTAGATTGTACAGTGGTACCTCTGGATGCGAACAGGATCCGTTCCGGAGCCCCATTCGCATCGTGAAGCGAACGCAACCCGCGCATGTGTGATTTGCCGCTTCCGCGCATGTGTGAGACATCATTTTGAGCGTCTGTGCATGCATGAGCGGCGAAACAAAGAAGTAACACGCTCCGTTACTTCTGGGTCGCCGCGGAGCGCAACCCGAAAATATTCATCCTGAAGCTACTTCAACCCGAGGTCTGACTGTAGTGGAAGTCACTTTGGGACCCCCCTGTGTGTTTTAAACAAAGCCTCCCAGGTTTCCCATAAATAGAAACAAACTTTGCCAGTGGCCGGCCAGCCCATCTAGGAGCGGTGGACTTGTAATCTGGTGAACCGGGTTCGCTTCCCTGCTCCTCCACATGCAGCTGCTGGGTGACCTTGGGCCAGTCACACTTCTCTGAAGTCTCTCAGCCCCACTCACCTCACAGAGTGTTTGTTGTGGGGGAGGAAGGGAAAAGGAGGTTGTGATCCGCTTTGAGGCTCCTTGGGGTAGTGATAAAGCGGGATATCAAATCCAAACTCTTCCTCACCTTCATTGCTTAGGGGAGACCTTGGAGCACAAGAAACTTTGCCAGGCCCGGGACCAGTGCCGAGAGATCCTCCGGTACGTGAATGAGGCAGTCAAGCGGGCAGAAAACCAGCAGCGACTGGAGGTTTACCAGAAGCGCCTAGATGCCACTTCGCTGGAGCGGACTAGCAACCCGCTGGCAGCGGAATTCAAGGTACAATTCCCCCTTTGCCCGGCACCTGAGTCCCTGGCTTTATCCTGCTCGCATCCTCCTCAAAACGCTGCCTTTTTCTACCCCTCCTGTCCAGAACCTCGACCTCCGAAGCCGTCGCATGATCCACGAGGGCCCTCTGAGTTGGCGCATCAGCAAGGATAAGACTGTGGGTATGTAGCAGGCAAAAACGAAAGCTCCTCTCAGCGTTCGTGCGTGTTCTCACACAAGTGTGGCACGGCTTCTCAGAGTGAAGGCCTGTGTGCGCTTCCTCTGCGGTTGACTTTTCTAATTTATATCCCACTCTCCGATTAAAACAGTAATCAAAAGTGTGGAGGGGTTGTAGGAAGATTGCCTGAGCCGAAAAGCCCTGGCGAGCCATTGCTGCCAGCCCGAGTAGACAAGACTGAACTAGATGGACCGAGCGAAGGGGTCAAGAGGCAGCTTCCGAAAAGATGAACAGAACCAAGCAATTTTGGAACATGGTCCCTGAAACAAGCAGAGCTTTAGCTGTTGGAAGATCAAAACTGTCAATGTGTTGTTACTCATTCATTCATTCATTCAATAAAATGTATAAGCTGCTTGGTTGTAAAAAGCTCAAAGTGGTTTACCAAAAGACTAAAACAATAGAAGTCTTTAAAAAAATTTAAACCATTGATAAACTCAAAACACACAATAGTATTTATAGTTCCAGGACAACAGGCCACAGATTAAAAGGCTCTCCCAGATCAGCAGCCTTCGGAAGGCTCCATGGCAGAAGACCTGCTTGGAATGTAGAAGGAGCCACACTGGCAGCATCTCCAGGGAGGGCTGGGGAATGACTCCCTGCCTGAGGCCCTGGAGAGCCATTGCTGTCCATCCATGGCAACAGTCCTGAGCTAGAGAGACCGTCCCTTGTTCCTATGTCTAGACAGGCCTTAAGTCAGACTTGCATCAAAGAAAAGCACATGCACATGTATAATGCTGTAGCAGGGAGGGAGTAGTGCGACTCATGCAACACGTTGGCGATTAATATACAGAACAATAATTATCCATACTTTATCGACCTTCTGAGAAAAATACAAAACATTAAACAAAGCCACAAAGACTTGCGAACTACCCAGCCTAAAATGAACGTATAATATCTGGTTTCAATAGAATTATCAAATGCTTAACTCAGTCTTTTAGATAAGTTCATGAAGATACCAACAAAAGGTAAGTTCGGTGATATTCACAATACCGAGAGATGCTAGTAGAATTGTAGATAGATAGGGAAGCAGTGGATCATATAATACTGTCAGGGGTTTAGGAGCAGAGGCACGGGCAAGGGAGGAAACAGAGAGCGAAGGGGAGGAGGCAGAAGAAAAGATGAGTGATGACGACGACCCGAGATCTCCTAGTCTTTCCAGTGAATCAGAGGATTCACAGAAAGGAGCACCAGTGGCCAGGGCAAGGGGGGAGTCTAGGGGGGCACCCCAGGAAGATAGAGCCAGAGGGGACTCAGGAGGGAGCAGCTGGAAATCGGGACCAGCGTCACCGCCAGGAAGCAGGGAAGAGGAAGGGAGCCAGGGGGGAAGCGCTGGCAGCTCACCACAGGAGGGAGGGCATGAGTCAGGAGTGGCCACACCTCCATCGGGGAGCGAAGAAACGGTTAAGAGGAAAGTGGAAGGTTGGGCGCGCGCGCCAAGTTCAAATGCAGAGGAAGGCGGCGCAGTAAGCAGCCCCGAAAGGGAACCAGGTCCTAAAGCCCGGCGCAAGGAGGCAGGAGGGTCCGGGTCAGCGTCAGAAGAATCCCGGAAGGAAGAAGCCCCGGGGGGTAGAGGGACCCAGAGGAGGACAGTCAGGCGGAAAAGGCGGAGCAAGGCTAGGATATTAAGTTGGTGCACACGGGGCGGAGACTCAGACGGAGCTTCGCCGATCTAGCTACTAGACGTAGAGTTGCGCGCAGCAGCGTGAGAATGGAAACTGTAATTCAATAAAGACTTTTACTTAATGATCGCTGGCTAGCGTGATCCTCTGTGAGCTAGGATCTTCAAGCAGCTCTGACAGTAAGCTCCGTCTCACGATTGTGGGCATCTACAGCCTCGAGGAGGGGAGAGAAACAGGTGCCTACTAGCGAGCTCACGAACGGCAGACGACATGACGGCTGAGCAGCAGATAGAGGAACTCAGAAAAGCAGTGGCACAACTGAATGCCGAGGCTCTCGCATCCAGGAAGAGAGAGGAGGAGGCAGCTGCCGCCTGCAGGGATCTCCAGGTCAGGTTAGACGTGCTGACAAAGCAGACACCCCGGCAGGAGGGAATTGGGTTGGCGAGACGGACAGGCGGGCTGGTCTCTCACTTCGATGGGAACCTGCAACAGTATCCCAACTTTAGAGCCGACGTACTGTGCGCACTGCAACTGCTGCATAAAGACTTTAGAGATGAGCAAGAGAGAGTGGGATTCATCATGTCCCATTTGCATGGGGATGCTAAAGCATGGCTACGCAATTTATGGAGAGATAAGGATCCGGCGCTCCAGAATGCAGATGCCTTTATTAAAGCGATGGATGGGTGTTTTTTATCAAGTATTGACGTGGATCTTGCACGGAAGGAGGTGCATGGGCTGAGACAAGGGAGGGCCAGCGTCAGGCAGTATCATGCCCGCTTTTTCGCCTTGGTCAGTGCCCTGGAATGGGACAGAGATTCGGCTCCTGTAAGAGACCTCTTTTGGGAGGGGCTGCACAACTCGATTAAAGATGAGATCGCGAGGGGGGAGAGACCCCGAACCACCCAGGAGGTCGTTCAGAGGGCACTGGCAGTGGGGGTGAGGCTGGAAGAACGTCCGTGGAGCAGGGACGAAGGGCGTGGAGGGCGCGAACCAGCCAGGGGCCCCTCCTTCCTTCCCAGAGAAGCAGCGCGGGCGCAATCCACGCCTCCGCCAGGAGGAGGAGCCGAACCTATGGAGGTTGGAGGTGCAAGGGCTCAGTCAGCAACCAGAGCCCTAGCACCGGCAGCAGTGAAAGCGAAGCCTCCTAGAGGGAACAGGAAGTGTTACGTCTGTGAGGAGCCAGGGCATATGGCAAAAGAGTGTCCCCAGAGGCTCCACAAGCTTACTGCAGCCTCGGCAATGGTGACTGCAGCAACGCAGCAAGGGGGACCACAGCAGGGAAACGACGCAGTCTGGCTGGAGGAAGAGGCCCTGGGGCCCAGCCAGACGTGTTAGTGACGCAGTCCCCAGAGGTTTTACAGCCCGTGAACCCCCTCCCGCCCAAACCAGTGGTGAGGCTCACCGCATCTCTCCAGCTGCCCAATGGAATCACCACTGACGTGCCCATCACAGTTGACTCGGGCAGCAACGCGGACTTTAGAGGGCAGGACTTTGTCGACAAGCACGCTATACAGTTGCTGCCGGCCACACTGCCCCTGCAGGTGGTCACGGTGGATGGCAGGGAGTTGCTAGGGGGGCAAGTGGTGAAGCAGACGCCGCCCATGGCGATGCGACTTGGAAATCACAAAGAAATCATCAGCTTCAATGTCACTCAACTATCGGATATGCCCATTGTATTGGGAATGAGTTGGCTAGACAAGCACAGCCCAACGCTGGCTTGGTACCAGAGGCAGCTGATCTTCGGCTCTTCCTTTTGTGCTGAACACTGCATCGTGCCCCGGCAGGAAGGAGAGGAAGAGGAGTCACAGCTGCTGCTAGGCACGCTGCAAGCGATTCCCCACAAGTACGCAGAATTTTTGGAAGTTTTCTGCGAGAAGGAGGCAGACAGGCTACCCCCTCACAGACCATATGACTGCAAGATTGACCTGCTGCCGGGGGTGGCGCTGCCTAAGGGGAAACTGTATTCCATGTCAGAGGACGAGCTGCAGGAACTCAAACAGTTCATAGATCATAATTTGGAGCGCGGTTTCATCCGAGAGTCCAAGGCAGCGGGGGGCAGTCCAGTATTCTTTGTTAAAAAGCGAGACACGCCCCAAAAAAGACTGGTCGTGGACTATCGCATTTTAAACAATGGGACCAAGCCGTCGGACTTCCCCATGCCCCGAATCGACGACCTCCTGGCGAAGGTGCGGAAGGGGAAAGTGTTCACCAAGTTAGACCTGCGAGGGGCGTACAACCTCATTCGTATGCGGGAGGGAGATGAGTGGAAGACGGCCATGTTCACGCCACTGGGTACCTACGAATACAGAGTTATGCCCTTTGGATTGCAAAATGGCTCCCACGTTTTTCAAGCTTTCATGCATCACGGGTTGGCGGGACTTCTCTACAAGACGTGCGTCTGTTTCTTAGATGACATCCTGATCTTTTCGGAATCGCAGCAGGAGCATGACAGACACGTCACGGAAGTGCTGACCAGACTAAAGCAACATAGGCTCTACGCCAAGCTGGAGAAGTGCCAATTTGACGTGACGGAGGTGGATTTTCTGGGCTACAAGTTGTCTGACAAGGGGCTCGCCATGGACAGCGCCAAGGTTCGCGCGGTATTGGATTGGAAGAGTCCACGCAACCGGAAGGAGGTCCAGAGGTTTGTCGGCTTTGCGAACTTCTATCGCAAGTTTATCAAGGGCTTCGCTATGCAGACAGCGGCCATCACAGACACGCTTAGCTCCAAGGAAAAGAAGTTCGTTTGGACAGAGGAGGCGGAGCAGTCCTTTCAGGCACTCAAGCGTCTCTTCGCGTCGGAAGAGCAGCTGCTTCACGTCAACCCCAGCAGGCCGATGAGGGTGGAGACAGACGCCTCGGACAGAGCCGTGGGGGCGGTCCTGCTGCAAAAGGACCAGCAGGGGGTGTGGCGACCGGCAGCGTTTTACTCCAGGAAGCTCAGCAAGTCCGAGCAGAACTACACCATCTGGGACAGGGAGTTGCTGGCCATTCATGCAGCGTTCAAAGCGTGGAGGCACTTCCTGATCGGCGCCAAGCACACGGTGCAGGTTTGCACGGACCACAAGAATCTGGAGCACTGGCGCACGGCACAGTTCCTAAACCAGAGGCAGATACGTTGGGCTGAGTTTTTTGCGAACTTCGACTTCCGCATAGAGTATGTCCCGGGGGACACTAACATCATGGCGGACGCCCTCTCCCGTAAGCCACAGTATCTGGAGGACGCAACGCCAGCGGCCGCCATGCACATCTTCGCACCAACAGTATGGGCGTGCGCCGCGGCCACCGTGGACCTGGAGGCGGTGCGACGAGCGTTGCAGGATGACTCCTTCGCGCAAGCAAAGATGGCAGAGGTGCAAAGGGGCACGGCTGCGGCCGACGGTTTCCAGCTACGAGATGGATTGCTCATCCGTAAAGGGGCCATCTACGTGCCGGGAGACGACCTTCGCGCCAAGGTGCTGCAGCAGCTGCACGACGCGCCCACGGCCGGGCACTTTGGCAAGGAGAAGACGGTGGAATTAGTAGCCAGGGATTTCTGGTGGCCTGGAATGAGAGGGGAGGTCGCAGACTACGTGGCGAGGTGTGACACCTGCCAGAGGGCCAAACCAGTACACAAACCGCCGGCCGGACTGTTGGAACCGCTGCAAACTCCGGTCGAACCTTGGGAAAGGGTGGCCCTGGACTTTGTCACGGATCTGCCCAGCTCGAGGGGCAAGACGGCAGTGCTGGTGGTGGTGGACCTGTTTTCCAAGATGGCGCATTTCATTCCGTGTGCTAAGGTGGCCACGGCGGAGCAAACCGCCAAACTGTTCATAGACCACGTGTTCAAGGTTCACGGTCTGCCACGGTCTATTCTGTCCGACCGGGGGCGGCAGTTCATCTCGAATTTCTGGCAGAAGCTGAGGGGCTTCCTGAACGTCAAGATCAACCTGGCGTCGGCGAGACACCCGCAGACCAACGGGCAAGCGGAGCGGGTCAATGCCATCATGCAGCAGTACCTGAGATGTTATGCAAATCAACAGCCTGCGACGTGGGTGGATTACCTGCCGCTTGCCGAGTTCGCCTACAACAACACGAAGCACGTGTCCACGGGGGTCACGCCGTTCTTCGCCAACAACGGGAGGCACCCCAGAACCTTCCCGGGACTGGAAAGAATGGGGGAGGGGGAGGGGGAGCCGCAGACAGCAGATGCGTTCGCGTCGGAGCTGCAGGAAGTCCACGATCAGCTGAGGCGCCACCTGGAGCTGGCCAAGCACGCATACAAGGTACAAGCGGACAAGCACAGAAGGGTTGGCGAAGAGCTCCACGTGGGAGACTGGGTTTGGTTAGCAGCCCACGCAGTGCCGGCCAGGTCGTTGGCCAAGAAGAAACTAGGGCATAAACAACTGGGGCCCTACCAAGTCGAAGAGCAGGTCAACCCGGTAGCTTTCAGACTGGCACTTCCGGAGGGTTCCAGAATGCATCCGGTATTCCACAGATCGGTGCTCACTCCCTACAAGGCACCGCACAGGTTCCAGGAACCCGGAACGGCGCCGAGTCCGGTCAGAGACAGAACAGGGCACGCGGGAGTGGCACAGAAGGAGCGCATCAACGAAGTCACGGAGATTTTGGACTCCAGATGGGGGGAAGAGGGGGTAGAATACTTTCTCGCCAAGGAGGGCACCCCGGCCAGTGCGAACAGCTGGGTGCCGGGCTACGCCTTGGACGAACCTCTCCTCAAAGACGAGTTTCATGCCCTCTTCCCCCATAGACCTATGCCAGCAGACTTTTTCGACGACTGGCTTTTCACGCCCACGCTTTCGGCCAGCACTTTCCGGGGCTTCGACTCGGACGAGGACCCGACACAAGACGTCCGTTCCCCGGAGGGGTCACCCTCGGGATCTGCATCAGAACCCTCGTATTGGTGGGACGATAGACCAGAGGAGCAGTTCCGCAGACGGTGGCTGGAAGGCCCAGGACGAGCAACACCGCCAGGAGGAAGTGAGGGAGAGACGGACATGGACGTTTTCGGGGACGACCCTGGTTTCGAGCACGGCGGCACAGAGATGGAAGCGGAGGTGACCGTTGTCGACGAGAGCAGGGAGGAAGACCCGCGAGACTTCAGATGGAGGCCCGCCACGGGAAGCGACCGATATCCGACGTTCGTCCCTTTGCAACAGCAGCCCCCAGCTCCAGCACCGGAAGGAGGGGAGGGGGGAATGGGGGGCTTCGAGGGGGGGATGGATGTCAGGGGTTTAGGAGCAGAGGCACGGGCAAGGGAGGAAACAGAGAGCGAAGGGGAGGAGGCAGAAGAAAAGATGAGTGATGACGACGACCCGAGATCTCCTAGTCTTTCCAGTGAATCAGAGGATTCACAGAAAGGAGCACCAGTGGCCAGGGCAAGGGGGGAGTCTAGGGGGGCACCCCAGGAAGATAGAGCCAGAGGGGACTCAGGGGGGAGCAGCTGGAAATCGGGACCAGCGTCACCGCCAGGAAGCAGGGAAGAGGAAGGGAGCCAGGGGGGAAGCGCTGGCAGCTCACCACAGGAGGGAGGGCATGAGTCAGGAGTGGCCACACCTCCATCGGGGAGCGAAGAAACGGTTAAGAGGAAAGTGGAAGGTTGGGCGCGCGCGCCAAGTTCAAATGCAGAGGAAGGCGGCGCAGTAAGCAGCCCCGAAAGGGAACCAGGTCCTAAAGCCCGGCGCAAGGAGGCAGGAGGGTCCGGGTCAGCGTCAGAAGAATCCCGGAAGGAAGAAGCCCCGGGGGGTAGAGGGACCCAGAGGAGGACAGTCAGGCGGAAAAGGTGGAGCAAGGCTAGGATATTAAGTTGGTGCACACGGGGCGGAGACTCAGACGGAGCTTCGCCGATCTAGCTACTAGACGTAGAGTTGCGCGCAGCAGCGTGAGAATGGAAACTGTAATTCAATAAAGACTTTTACTTAATGATCGCTGGCTAGCATGATCCTCTGTGAGCTAGGATCTTCAAGCAGCTCTGACAAATACGTTAAAATTTCATATAACGTAGAACTTGCGGAAAAACAAAAGCCCTGTAAACAGCAATGAACCAGATTAGCAATACTCAAAACAATAGGCAAAGAGGTACTCTCGCCCACCCACATATGAGCAGATCAACAAAACAGGCCTTTTTGTGGCGGCTCGCTGTCTGCACAGTGCTCTCCCCAGAGACACTCGCCTGGGGCCATCATTGCATGTCTTTAGGCGCCTCTTTACCCAGGCCTTTGGCCATTATATAATCTGTGGGGGGACTTTTATTATGATTATTTTATTGATATGCTATCTATTTTACGCTTTTTGTTATGTATTTATTATTATGCTCTGAAAAACGTGTTCTTAATGTTGTACTTAATGTTAAGGTACGCGGGGGGCGCTGTGGGTTAAACCACAGAGCCTAGGACTTGCCGATCAGAAGGTTGGCGGTTCGAATCCCCGCGACGGGGTGAGCTCCTGTTGTTCGGTCTCTGCTCCTGCCAACCTATCAGTTCATGCGGTGCAAGTAGATAAATAGGTCCCGCTCTGGCGGGAAGGTAAATGGCGTTTCCGTGCACTGCTCTGGTTCCCCAGAAGCAGCTTTGTCATGCTGGCCACATGACCCAGAAGCGAGATGAGCGCCGCAACCCCAGAGTTGGCCACGACTGGACCTAACAGTCAGGGCTTCCTTTAACTTTAATCTTGTACTCCGCCCTGGGATCTTTTGATAAAGGGCGGTAAATCCTCCCTCTCTCTCTTAGATCTGCACGTCTTGCTCCTTGAAGACCTCCTGGTACTTTTGCAAAAACAGGATGAGAAGTTAGTTCTCAAGTGTCACAGCAAGATGGCGCTGGGCTCCTCGGATACCAAACAAACATTCAGCCCCGTCCTCAAACTGAACGCGGTTCTCATCCGCTCCGTGGCAACAGGTAGGAAGGGAGGCCGTAAAACCACGTGCCCTCATGCAGAGGTGGGAAGCTAGACAGGCCCTGGTGGGTCGACTTTTCCTCCAGCTTGTCTCTCTCCTCCCTACAGATAAGCGAGCGCTCTTCATCATCTGCACTTCTGAATTGGGACCCCAGATCTACGAACTGGTAGCTTCGAGCTCTTCAGAAAAGAACACGTAATATTTTTATCTGTTATTCTCCCACGCACCCCCGTCTCCTTTGGGTGGGAAGGAGCAGGGAGATTAAAAGGCTAACTGGCCTCTGGGCAGCCGGATGAGTCAGGAAGAGTCAAGGAGCCCAGTGTGGCAAACAGACAATTTAAAAACAAAAACCAAAGCATTCCAGAACAGTTAACACACTGTCTCCAGCCCCCCACCCCCAAGAAGTTTTAATTGAGCTTTGGTAAATAATGTAACAAAACTAGATTCCCCTCGACGGTAACAAAACACCCCTCCCTCAAAACGACCACAGTTAAAAGTGGTTAAAAGTAGTTTCAGTTAAAACATGGATGTTTGTCTGTTATCTTAGAGTAGCATTGGAATCCCCTGGGCCAAAATCCTGATGAATATGAATATATATATATATATATATATATGCAGGTTTTGGTGTCTTCGGGTGTCTTCCCGTGTAAGAGTTGGGGTGTCTAGGCGACGTTTCGACGAGGTCTCACTCGTCATCTTCAGGCTGGTGCTTTCGGCTTCTTGTTACTGGAACAGAGCAGGATCTCAGTGTTTGAGTTCCTATAAATACTGTTGAGGGGGTGTGGTGTATAGCCTCCAACGTTCTGGGCAGAGAGGAAGTTCCCAGGTTAGTGTGCCTTTTCTTCTTTTGTTCCTTAATTACTTGAGGGATATCTTGAGTGATTTCTTGAGTGATATTCTGAGTACCACTTAGGTGGGTCATTAAGTGTGGATTAGTTGCTAAAGCTTTCGTGTCTTGACCTCTTGAGCTTGTGAAGAGTTTTTCTGAGAAGATGGCTGTACTGCACTTAGTTGTGCTCTGGCTTGGCTTCGTGTATAGGGGCGAGCTGTGGTTTTGTGCCCTGTGCCAGCCAGATCTGTGTAGGGATTGCAGGGGGGTGCAGCATCCGGAGGTGCCACTATGGTTTGGCTACTGGATGGTGTCTGTAATTTATCTGTGGAGAGGGTCTGGGTTTGGGTCTGGTGTGGCAAATCAAAGGCACTCTGTTCTCTTTGGGGGCTTTTAGAGAGTCTTTCTTTTTCTCCCCTCTCCCCCCCCCCTTAACTTGACAGGTGGATGGAACTATTGGAAGAGGCGGTGAAGAGCGCCACCCGGAACGCCCTGCTGCCTGCCAAGCGGCATTCCCAGGAGCTCCCCCTGCACCCAGCGGCTCCTTCCAGGTAAGGGGGGGATCCCCACCCCCAGCTCCTCAAGGCAGGAGACCTTTTGCAGGGAACTGCAAAGGGAGGCTGAGGTTAGATGAACTTAGCATGTGCTTTCTTTTTAAAAAGTCTGCGAATCCTGCTCTGCAGGAACTTTCTTAAATGAGCAAAATATGCCCTTCAATCGTACCTCTTAACATCCACATCTTCTTCTTCCCCACCACAAATAAACACACCCGCCCTAGGAATTACAGCCAACAGGGTATCAAGAGCTGGTTCCTCACTCCTAACTTTTGGGATATTAAAATGGGGGTTTCTGCAGATGGGCTATTCCTCCCTCACCCCCCATTGCTGCATTTATGGACATCTTGGAGATCCCGGGCCACAGGGAGGTTAGGCTGGCCTCAGCCAGAGCCAGGGCTTTTTCGGCCGTGGCCCCGATCTGGTGGAACGCTCTGTCCCAAGAGACTAGGGCCCTGCGGGACTTGACATCCTTCCGCAGGGCCTGCAAGACAGAGCTGTTCCACCAGGCCTTTGGCCAGGTCACAGTCTGACCCCCTCCTTTGGCAATCCTCACAGAACTCTGGCCCAATGGTGGCCATTAATTTGATTCTGAATTGATTTTAGAATGTATTTTAATTAATTGATTGTGATTTTATGTAAACTCTGCTATTTTTATTGTTGTTAGCCACTCTGAGCCCAGCTTTGGCTGGGGAGGGCGGGATATAAATATATTATTATTATTATTATTATTATTATTATTATTATTATTATTATTTTATTTTTATTATTATTATTATCATTATTATTATTATTATCTTTGTCCTTCCTCTTCAGCCTAGTACTCCAGGATGCTGACATCTCCCCCAACCTGGCCCCAAGCACCTCTGTGTCCACCCAGGAAGAGGACATTTCAGGTGAGTGGCTGGCGGTTGCCCTGGGGTGGAGCTGGTGATAGGGGCAGTCTCAGCCTCAGCAGCCGAGGTCCAGCAGGGTTGCAAGGCATTCTGGGAGTATCCTGCTGCTCCCTATTGAAGATATTTGGGGGGGGGATATTTTCTGTTGGTTGCCAGAACCTCCTTCTCACACACAAATGGGCTTCTTTGCTTTGGGGCATGGATGGGGGGGGCACTGTTTCAGGGCTCCAAAGCTTCCTTTCTCTCTCCCATTTCCCCCCGCTCTTCCCCCCAGCAGATGTTGTAAACAAAATCTGCCCTTATTCCCATATGGGGTATCCAAGAGCCCGTATAGAGTCCTTACGTGGGTTCCCTGTTGGTAGGAGAAAATAACAGAGGCCAAGCAGAGAATATTGAGAAGCAAAGCAGCTAGTAAGCCTGATCTTTATTGAACTGTTGCAACAGGGTGCTCTCCTCACACGCAGGAAAGGAGGAGGAACCCAGAACAATGGTGTGTAAGCCCTTATATAGACATTTTAAATTGCCCGCCCTGGAGCTCAAGACCACCCCCAGATACATCACACCTACATCACAGAAAGGGCGGTCTACAGCAGAAATCTGAGTGCGTTGTTTATCTCCTGTCTGCCAGGCTTATCTGATAATGCCTTATCTGATTCCCTTTCCTGGTAGTCTGCCCATTCCTTTGAGATGGTGATTACCCAATTCCTGCCCTCCCTCCTGGCAGAGAAAACATTTGGTCAGTTTGGGAATCAAAAATGGTTTCAGGGCGGTCTTCCTGTGCTGCTCCAGACATGTGGTCCCCATATCTATGTTTGCGCTTGATTGGTACATTTGTGAACATTTATTATATATATAAGACCTTAGATTTTTTATTATACAGACGATACCCCAACGGACACCCTGGCTGAGGAGAGACCCCTTGCACTGGCGGAAGAGCCAGAGGCCGGAGGCAGCGAGGAAAAGGAGCGGGATGAGGAAGGCCTGTGCCCTGCTTTGTCGCCGTTCCCCACTGGGGAGATGGAGCTTCCTCCCGAGGAGACCCTGGAGGAGCCTGAGGAACAGTCGCAGCCGCTTCTGGAGGCTGCCTTTCCCGGGTTCCTGGCAGAGTCAGCCTTGCAGGACGGTGAGAGCCAGATTTCTTCTCTACCTTTATGTGTCTTGTCTTTGCACTGGGGGTGGGGGGGGGGAGAGGCTCAGGGTGGGCAGCTTTTGGCCTGATTTCATCCCGTGCCATACACCTGGATTTTCCTGGATGTACCTGGATTTCAAAGGTGGAATTGATGTGGGGTGGTGGGGATTTGTGAAAGGCGGCGCTTCATCTTGGATCTTAGACAAGTTTTTGTAAATAAAAAAGCTCAATAACTTTTTTGGGGAGGTCCTAGTTTTTATGCCAACCCTCCCCTTGAGGATCATTGCGACTGTCCCTCTCCTGGGCCACCCTGCTTTCCCTCAGCCCTGAAAGGGTCCTTGAATGCAGAGGAAACTCAAAGCAAAAATTTGCGGGGAAATGGGATGGTTATAGAAGATACGTTCAAAAATACAATAATAGTTTTGACTCTGTGCTAGCATTCAAGTGACAAAGGAAGTAAAAGGAGGTGGATAACAGTTAAGGATTTATTATGTTTTCTGAATGTATTGGAAAATTTATACAGAAATGTTTTTTGTTTTGTGTACATTCAGTTGTAAGATAAAACATATGCAAAGGGACTTGACAAGAAGTCAAAATTGAAGAAAAGATTTTGTAAGACAAAAGGGGGAAAATATTTATTTTCATTATTGTGTGTGTGTGTGTGTGTGTGTTGTATGGAATGTTTGGGAGGAAATAAGACGGTAAATAACAAATAACAAACAAAATATTGATGTATGAAATTTTTCTTAATTATATTTTGTGATAGTATGGTTGTAATGTTTTTTGTAACATAAAATCATTCAATAAAAATTATTAAGAAAGAAAGAAAGAAAGAAAGAAAGAAAGAAAGAAAGAAAGAAAGAAAGAAAGAAAGAAAGGGTCCTTGAAAATAGTGGCAGAAGATGAAGGCCCCCTCTCTGGTCCAAGGAGAGGCCGGCTTCAGCCCACCTGTGGGATTTAAACGACAAGCCTCCCTTCTCTTTCCCTTTGCAGTCGAGACCCTGCGCCATCTCCTCCTGCGCAGCTTCCTCCCCTGCCGGGACGCTGACCCTGAGGAGGACCTGACCCCCACCCCTTCGGTGGTCGGGGCCGGCCAGCCTTGGGACTCTGCGCTGGCCAGTCAGGATTCGGGCAGCCAGGAGGAGCCGTCTGGGGAGAGCAGCGCAGCCGTGGAGCTCCCCGAATCTTCAGCAGCGGATCCAGAGGGGGGCAGTGCTGGGCCGGAGGCCGGAGGCCCCCAAAGCACCGAGGAAGGGGAAGGGACAGAGCCTCATGGAGACGAGAGGACGACAGACCCCTCCTCCGGCCAAGGGGCTGCTGCAGAAGGTGAAGGACAGGGCAGCGGCAGCAGCTACAAAGTGGTGCGGAAAGGTACATCTGTGACTCCTGCCCCGGGGTGTGTGTGTGTGTCTGGCAAAGAGGTTGGCGGGAGGGGTGGGGGTGTCCTCCCTGAGTTTCCCCTGCCAGGGGTAGAGCTGATGCAGGTTGTTAACGGAGAAATCTGAGGGCTCCCTTGGACAAAAAACAAGGACACCAGCCAGGAATCTCAGAGCAAAACAGCAGCCAGTCGGCTTGGTCTTGATTGAAGACTGTCGCGACAGGACTCCCACCTGCCACCAGGTGGAACAAGATGGAAGCCCCATACAAAAGAGCGCCCAAACTTTTATTAGCTGCTCATCCCCATGTTACACCCCCCCAAACTACATCACAGTTACATCAGGAAAGGGGAGGTCTGGTGGCCGTAATCTGAGCATCCTGGACCCTGCCCCATGGTTCCCCTTGCCCTCCACCAAACACCCATCAAGTGTGACAAAAGAGATCTTTACATTTCCCTGTTTCCCAGCCAAGTTCATCCCACCCTTTGCCTTCATCTGGGTTTGTTATTTCTGGAATGGCTACCTGTCTGGCACTCAGGTATCAGGATGCCAGGGATTATCACTCACGCTGAGTAGCTGAGCTCACGTGTCTATATGAATTTCTGAAGTTTTCCCAGTGAGTCAGTACAGAGATCAGTCAGTCCTTATCAAATTTGCAGATGACACCAAACTGGGAGGGGTGGCTAACACCCCAGAGGACAGGATCCCACTTCAAAACGACCTTGACAGATTAGAGAACTGGGCCAAAACAAACAAGATGAACTTTAACAGGGAGAAATGTAAAGTATTGCACTTGGGCAAAAAAAATGAGAGGCACAAATACAAGATGGGTGACACCTGGCTTGAGAGCAGTACATGTGAAAAGGATCTAGGAGTCTTGGTTGACCACAAACTTGACATGAGCCAACAGTGTGACGCGGCAGCTAAAAAAGCCAATGCAATTCTGGGCTGCATCAATAGGAGCGTAGCATCTAGATCAAGGGAAGTAATAGTGCCACTGTATTCTGCTCTGGTCAGACCTCACCTGGAGTACTGTGTCCAGTTCTGGGCACCACAATTCAAGAAGGACACTGACAAACTGGAACGTGTCCAGAGGAGGGCAACCAAAATGGTCAAAGGCCTGGAAACGATGCCTTATGAGGAACGGCTAAGGGAGCTGGGCATGTTTAGCCTGGAGAAGAGGAGGTTAAGGGGTGATATGATAGCCATGTTCAAATATATAAAAGGATGTCACATAGAGGAGGGAGAAAGGTTGTTTTCTGCTGCTCCAGACAAGCGTACACGGAGCAATGGATCCAAACTACAAGAAAGAAGATTCCACCTAAACATTAGGAAGAACTTCCTGACAGTAAGAGCTGTTGGACAGTGGAATTTGCTGCCAAGGAGTGTGGTGGAGTCTCCTACTTTGGAGGTCTTTAAGCAGAGGCTTGACAACCATATGTCAGGAGTGCTCTGATGGTGTTTCCTGCTTGGCAGGGGGTTGGACTCGATGGCCCTTGTGGTCTCTTCCAACTCTAGGATTCTAGATACATTTATCAGTGAATTCTTACATTTGGTATTGTGCAGCAAAGGCCCTTTGACCAGATAGGAAGAAACTGTGATGAAGTGTTTTGTGGGGACAAGTCACAAAAGTCACAAAAGGGATTGTGCTGATTCTGGTAGTGGGCTGCATGTCCATGAGATCTGCTGGAGGGGCAACCCCCCCCAACCTATACATAAATTCCTGCAACGAGGTCCTGGGTGAATATTTGTGACTGTGAAGAACAGGGCCAAGCATGGCACTGAGCTGCCAGGCTGTCCCTTGCGCCAGCTCCTGGCCCGTTAGGATTGCTTGGAGGACGGAGGCGGCTTGTGCCATCTCAGACAGCCAGGGAGTTCCTGGGCATTTTATGAGTGAAGACAAGGGGGAATCCATCTGCCAGGAGCCTCAGAGGCTGCAGACTAACCAACCCACCTGCTCTGGAACCTGCAAGCGTGCCGGAAGACGCCGCAAGAGGGTGATGGGGCCTGCGGATCGTGGCCTCCTTTCTCCTCTCCTTCCTGGGTGCAGCTCGCTCTTGCTCAGACCTCTCTCAGCTTTAACCTGCATGCGCTTGACTCCCAGGTTTCTCTTATTCCCCCGGCCCTCCCATCTGGGCACTTCCTCCTGGGTGTTCTCTGTTGGGTGATGGGCACTTCCTGTGATTCAAGGTTTTGATCACGCTTCTCTCCTCCCTCCCCCCCTCTCCCCCCCCGGTGTCTCCTTGCACAGCAGAGGTGGAGGGAACTAACGGTGCTTTGCCTTTGACAGACGGCAGCCAGGCTGGTGGCGCGACTCATGCGGATGGTAAAGAATGTCTTTCTTCCCCTGCCTGGTGACGGGAAGGGCTTGGGGAGATGGAAGGGGTGTCCTGGGGACAGCACGTGTGTCCCGGGGGGTGGCCGCAATGTGCAGGGAGGCCCTGCTCACCCTCCTGTGGGACCGCAGTCTGGCCAGACAAGTGCACTCTCTCTCTCTCTCTCTCTCTCTCTCTCTCTCGCTGAACACCCGGCTGCAACTGTAATAATAATAATAATAATAATAATAATAATAATAATAATAATAATAATTTATTTGTACCCCACCCATCTGGCTGGGTTTCCCCAGCCACTCTTGGCGGCTTCCAACAGAAATTAAAAATACATCAAAATGTCACACATTAAAAACTTCCCTGAACAGGGCTGCCTTCAGATGTCTTCTAAAAGTCTGGTAGTTGTTTTTCTCTTTGACGGGTGGGCGTTCCACAGGGCGGGCGCCACCACCGAGAAGGCCCTCTGCCTGGCTCCCTGTAACCTCACTTCTCGCAGTGAGGGAACCGCCAGAAGACCCTCGGAGCTGGACCTCAGTGTCCGGGCAGAGTGAAGGGGATGGAGACGCTCCTTCAGGTCTACTCCCAACTGGCGCCCATCACTCAACGTTCATACTGCCAGCCAATCCTCACTTGCCAACAACACTCCAAACTCCCCCCATGAATCCCTGCCTGACAGGATCCCCTTTCCTTGTACTACCAGTATTGAACTGACGCCTTCGTTCCTTCAGTATTTGCGTGTCACAACTTTGCGTGCGCCAAAAGCAGCAGAACATCATAGCTATTTTCCACTTCTTTTATATCCTTCCAAAGGCAGATTGCACTAAGCCCCCCAACCCAATTCCACCCTCTGTCCTCCCCCCCAGCCCCATTTCTGCAAATGCAGCCTCCCCCCCCCTCTATCCCTCCAAGGTCAGACACAGGCCCTGGGGCTGGGCTGGTGTGTGGAAGGTCCTTCAACCTTCTTCCTGCTGGCCTTTGCTTCTCTCCGTGGGATGGGATGGGGAGGGAAGCGATTCTTGGCCAAGGCACACCTGTGGGGTCCATCTACCTCAGTGTTGCCTACACTGGCTGGCAGCAGCGGCTCCCCAGGGTTTCAGAACTGAGACGGCCTGCAACTCTTCCTGGAGATGTTGGCCAGGGACCTTCTGCACTCCAAGCAGGTCCCCTTCCGACTCAGATTGTGGCAGCCCCTTCTCTAAAACAAATGTAAGATTTCAGTCCAGAGGGGGTGATTTAAACAGGAAGCTGCCTTACACTGAGTCAGGCTACTGGATCACATGAACCGCGTGTTTCTCCAGGGGTTCAGGCAGGGACTCTTTCCCGGACTTACTCGGAGTTACAGGTGAAACTCGAAAAATTAGAATATCGTGGAAAAGTTCGTTTATTTCAGTAATTCAACTTAAAAGGTGAAACTAATATATGAGATCGACTCATGACATGCAAAGCGAGATCTGCTTCTACTTCTCAGAGGTCCAATCTTCCTCAATTTGCAATCCTTGTTTTGCTGATTTCCTTGAATATTCTAATTTTCTGAGATTGTTAATTTGGGGTTTTCATAAGCTGATCATCGCAATGATAACAAATCAGGGCTTGACATATCTCACTTTGCATGTCACGAGTCTGTCTCATATATTAGTTTCACCTTTCAAGGTGAATTACGGAAATAAAGGAACTTTTCCACGATATTCTAATGTTTCAAGTTTCACCTGTAGAACAAATCAGGGCTTGACATATCTCGCTTTGCATGTCACGAGTCTGTCTCATATATTATTTCACCTTTGAAGTTGAATTCGTGAAAGAAAGGAACTTTTCCACGATATTCTGATGTTTCGAGTTTCACCTGTACTACCAGGGCTCGAACCTGGGACCTTCCGCATGCAAAGCAGGTATTCTCTGCCTGTCCTCCATGGTGGCTCTTCCCCAGTGTGGGCACCCCCTCTCCTTTCTTCCCTTCCCCTGTCTGCTCTGCGCCTCCACGTCTCCCTCCAACGAACGCTCCCCTCCGTCTCCTGCCCCCAGGGAACTACTTCTACGTGAGCTTGCCGGCAGGTCCCGAGGAATGCCCGCCGGACGCCAGGAGCCCCAGCCCCATGGAGCCTGCCCATCCTTCCAGCCCACCAAAGAGCTCCCCTCCTGCTGCCAGGCCGCCCCACAGGTGGCATCGTGCCAAGGAGAGCCCGGCAGCAGGCTGGCTTGGCCACTTGGAAGGCCCGCCAGCCGCCCCAGATCTCTCCCCCTCCAGCCAAGTGGTCCGGGACGTGGACGTCATCTTCCAGACGATAGAGCAGCTCTCCCTGAAGCTCACCAGGTTAAAGGTGAGTGGGGGGCGGCTTGGGGGGCAAGAAGGAAACCCTTGGTGCTCTGTCACCAGCAGGAAAGCTTTCAGCCACCTGCATGTGGCCTCTGTTGTGAGAGGCAGGGCAATGGGTTGAAATGGGCTGGGAGAATGAATGCTGTGTGCCTTGGGACGGGGAGAGATTCAAAGCGGGCACAGAGGGGGGTCTCCAGCCTTGCCAGTCATGTCGCCCTTGGACTGAAAAAGAGCCCCCACCCGCCCCAGCTGAGGACCTAATGGGGGGAAAGACGTGGAAGACGTAATCGAATAAGCCCAGTGGCCCCTCTTCTCAGGCATCCCTAATGGCCCCTTCCCCTCTCTCTGTTTGGGGTCTTGTAGGATGTTGAAGGGACGCGGGTGGCGCTGTGGGTTAAACCACAGAGCCTAGGACTTGCTGATCAGAAGGTCGGCGGTTCGAATCCCCGTGACGGGGTGAGCTCCCGTTTCTCGGTCCCTGCTCCTGCCAACCTAGCAGTTCGAAAGCACATCAAAGTGCAAGTAGATAAATAGGTACCACTCCGGCGGGAAGGTAAACGGCGTTTCCGTGCGCTGCTCTGGTTCGCCAGAAGTGGCTTAGTCATCCTGGCCACATGACCTGGAAGCTGTACACTGGCTCCCTCGGCCAGTAAAGCGAGAAGAGCGCCACAACCCCAGAGTCGGCCACGACTGGACCTCATGGTCAGGGGTCCCTTTACCTTTAGGATGTTGAGAAGGCGCACCAGGAGCTGCTACAATCCTTGAGTGGCGGCTCTACCACAGACAGTTCCACGCCGGTGGGCTGTGTGCCGCCGGATCTGAGCCAACCGCCGCCGGGCAGCCGCCGAGTCTCCAGAGCCAGCGATGAGGACCTTTTGCCCTACCCACAATCTCCGGCGGAGGCAGCAGCTGCGTTGGGTAAGAAGCCCCCTGTTTGCCCCCTCCTCTTTTGCTGCGGACACGTCTCTCCACCTGCAGGCTCCCCGACCCCTCTCCGCCTGAGGGGGAGATACTCCTGCTATGCTTGGCGGCTCTTCAAAGTGTTGGTGCTGACCTTGAAAGCCCTAAACAGCCTCAAAGGCCCAGTAGACCTGAAGGAGCGTCTCCACCCCCATTGTTCTGCCCAGACACTGAGGTCCAGCACCAAGGGCCTTCTGGCGGTTCCCTCATTGCGAGAAGCCAAGCTACAGGGAACCAAGCAGAGGGCCTTCTTGGTGGTGGCGCCCGCCCTGTGGAACGCCCTCCCATCAGATGTCAAAGAGATAAACAACTACAGTGGTACCTCGGGTTACATACGCTTCAGCTTACAGACTCCGCTAACCCAGAAATAGTACTGTTAAGTCGTGGGTTGACATAGCAGCCGGCACAGCGATTTCTTCAAGTAGCTCTTTATTGTGGTAAGCTGGAATAGAACTGACTGAGAACAGCTCAGCCGGCCTGTATTTATAGGCAGCCGGCTGTCAACATTGTAACCACCACAGCCCAGAGTTCCCGCCTAAAATAACTGCCGCGGACCTGAGTGAAAACTATCTACAGACCTGAGTGAAAACTATATACAGTATCCCCCTGTTGGCCCAGGGTGAAACTACACTACATAACACCCCTCCCCACCGAGATAAGGTGTTAGTTACAATCGTAATGGTTTCCTTATATACAGCACTACGCGTAATGGTTCAAATAAGCACAAAAGCATATCGGTTACATTTCCCATACTTAGACCAACAGTGATACCTGTCCAACAACATAGTCCTTTAAATACGTTGGGCGCTTGGAAACTCTGCCAGACCGCCGGGGACTGGTAGCCAAGTCCGGAGGGCCACACAGTTCTCGCTGAGGCTGTGGTGCGACCCTAGGTGGCGTTGGAACCAACTCCCCTGGATCCGCTGCTGTGGGTGGAGCCTCCGCAAGTGGAGTGGTCTGAGTCTGTTCTGAAACGGCTTGGTTCGGCTCCACGCTGGCAGTTTGCGAGGAAGGTGTAGGTGGGGCCTCGCCATCTGTACGTGTCTCTTCTGGAGCCGCAAGCGCAGTTGGGGGCACCTCGGTAGTGTCCAAGTCCCCAACCCTGCGCCTAAGCTGGTCTATGTGCCGTCGCCACAAACGCCCGTCTTCGAGTGCCACCTGGTACGAGCGAGGTCCAGTGACTCCCACTACTGTGGCTGGCACCCAAGGGATGTCCCCCACATAGTTCCGGGCAAAGACCCGGTTTCCTGGGACAAATGACCGTGGTGCGTTGGCACAGCCTGGGGGTTCAGCCACGGCAAAGTCTGGGTGTAGCCGGTCAAGCGGTGACCTGAGGCGGCGGCCCATAAGCAGTTCAGCAGGACTCCTCCCTGTGGCCGCATGAGGGGTGATGTGTTGCACGAACAAGTATTCGGCGACCCGCTCATGCCAGTCTCCCCGGTCCAGGCGCGCCAGTGCCTCTTTTGTCGAGCGCACCATTCTTTCCGCTTGCCCGTTGCTGGATGGATGAAAGGGTGCCGTTAGGGCATGGCGGATGCCCAGTCCCAAAAGATACCGCTCAAACGTGCCTGACGTGAACTGCGGTCCGTTGTCAGAGACAAGGACATCAGGACACCCATGCGTTGCAAACAGGCCTCGCAGCACCCGGATGACAGCTTCGGTAGTGGTGGAGGGCATCAGGGCGACCTCCAGCCATTTGGAATAGGCGTCCACCACTACCATAAAGGTCCGGCCGTGAAAGGGACCAGCCAGATCGATGTGCACCCTCGACCAGGGTGTCTTTGGCGTCTCCCAGGTGTGTCCCTTAGCTGCCGGTGGTGCAGGCCTCGACTCCTGGCACGCTTGACAGGCGGACACCCAGGCAGTGATGGCATCGTCCATATTAGGCCACCAGACGTAACACCGAGCCAACGCCTTCATTTTGACAATTCCCGGGTGGCCAACGTGCAGAGCCTCCAGGACGCGCTGACGGAGTCCCTGGGGAATCACGACGCGGTCTCCCCACAGCAGACAGCCGCGATGAGCTGAGAGTTCATGTTGTCTGGTTGCGAAGGGCTGGAACTCCGATGCAAAAGGCCCTTGTGGCCACCCCCTCCACACCCAGTTGAGCACCCGGCTGATGGTGCGATCCTGGGCAGATGCGGAGGCCACAGTGGCAGCCGATACAGGCGCTGCCGGAAGATCCTCAATCAGAAGGAGCGATGAAGCTGGAGCCGGGTCTTCCACAAATGCTGGAAGAGGGCAACGGCTGAGGGCGTCGGCATGGCCCATCGATTTTCCCGGGCGATGGATGAGCCGGTAGTGGTAGGCAGCTAGGAAAACAGTCCATCGCAGCATGCGTGGTGAGAGGACCGGTGGAGTTGGACGATCACCGGCGAGGAGGCCCAGGAGTGGCTTGTGGTCAGTGATGAGGTCAAAAGTCCTGCCATAGAGGTATTCATGGAACCTCTTCACTCCAGCCACAAGTGCCAATGCCTCCTTGTCGAGCTGGCTGTAATTCCGTTCCGTCGGAGATAGTGTCCTGGAAAAGTAGGCGAGTGGTGCTTCTCTTCCATCTGGAAAACGGTGACTAAGGACAGCACCGATGCCAAAAGGTGAGGCGTCGCAGGCAAGAACCAGCGGCCTGGATTCACTGTACTGTACCAGCACACTGTCTGAAGAAAGGAGAGCCTTGACCGCGTTGAAGGCCGCCGTCTCCCGATGACCCCAGGCCCAAGGCGTCTTAGTGCTAAGGAGTCGGTGAAGAGGCTCAGCCACTGTGGCTTTGTGGGGCAGGAACATGTTATAAAAGTTCAGCAGCCCCAGGAATGCCTGCAACTCCGTTTTGTTCTTTGGGGTGGGGGCCTGCTGGATAGCGCGGATCTTGGATGTGGTTGGATGAAGACCGGAGGCATCGATAAGATAGCCCAGGAACTCTACCTGTGAAACGGCGATCTGGCACTTCTCCCTCTTTACCTTGAGCCCGGCCTCCTGGAACCTGGTCAGCACGGCACGGAGGCGCTCGAACAGCTGCTGGTGTGAGTCTGCAGACACCAAGACGTCATCAAAATATGGTACCACGCCCGGAAGCCCTTGCAGGAGACGCTCCATAAGGCTTTGGAAGATGCCAGGAGCCACACTCACCCCGAACTGCAACCGGCGGCAACGGAATGCCCCCCGGTGGGTGACGATCGTCTGGGCTTCAGCAGTGGCATCATCGACTGGCAGTTGTTGATAGGCTTGGGCAAGGTCCAGCTTAGCGAAGACCTTACCCTCACCCAGGGAATGCAGCAGGTGTTGGACAACAGGAACCGGATAAGCATGCTGCTGAAGTGCCTTGTTGATCGTGCACTTGTAGTCAGCGCAGATTCTCACCGACCCATCTGGCTTGACAGGCGTGACGATGGGGGTTTCCCACTTTGCGTGGTCAACCGGCTCCAAAACTCCTTGGGCGATCAGTTTGTCCAGTTGTTCGTCCACCTTAGCCTTGAGAGCAAAGGGAACCCGGCGTGGCTTTAGCTTGATGGGGGCGACTTGTGGATCAAGGCTAAAGGAGATGGGCGTACCTGTATATTGGCCCAAGGTGCCGTCAAAAACCTCGGCAAAGTCTTTGACCAGACCCTCAGACTCTGCGTTAGAGATGCAGTTGATGCCGGTGACTTCCAGGCCGAGGGCATCAACCCAGTCTAGCCCTAGGAGGCTTGGCCGCTGACCTTCGACCACCACCAACCGGAGCAGGCCCGAAAAATCCTTGAAGGCGATCCGGAACCGGCCAACGCCTACCACGGGAATGTCGTTTCCCTGGTAGTCTCTCAGGTGTACGCGGTGAGAGTCGAGTTGCCTTTTGGACACTCTGGGTACCAGTCTTTTGATGGTGCTCCATGACACGATGGACAGGGCAGACCCGGTGTCGATCTCCATGTCACATGGAGCTCCTTCAATGAGCACCGTGACGTTCAGCTTGCGTCGCGTAGTCGAGTCGGTTTGGCCAATCGTGGTTCCAGACGGGCAGCGGCAGTTGGTGAGAGCGAAACAACTTTCCTTGGCAGACTGGAGTGAAGACTTGGACTTGCGAGTCGATGAAGGGGGGGTGTCAGACGGAGCCGATCGGCAGACCTTAGCGATGTGGCCCCTTCTGGAACACTTCCTACAGATGGCGTCTCTGAATCGACACTTGGCACGGGAATGGTTGCCTCCGCAGCCAGCACATTCCGGTTGGCCCTTGGACTTCTGTTGGAACTTCCTGCGCTCCCGCTTTGTCTGGTGCACATCATCGTTTTCACTGGAGGATGCCTCCTCACTGCTGGCCTCTTCATGATGCACCGGAACTGGCTCCCTAGCAAGACGCGGGCTGCTGGACTTGCGGATCTCCTGGGCGGAGCGTTCAGCAGCTTCTGAGGCCACAGCCTCCTCAATGGCTTTCTGTAGCGTGAGGTCTGGCTTGGCTAGGAGGCGCCGTTGCAGATGGATGTCCCGGACCCCGCAGACGATTCGATCCATCAGGGCATCGTCTAAGTCTCGGAACTCGCAGTGCATTGCAGCCTGTCGCAGGGCGGTGGTGTAGTTGTTGATTGACTCCCCCTCTGCCTGGTTCCGGTGGTAGAACGCATGGCGGGCAGCAATCTTGGACGGCTTTGGTGCGTAGTGGTTGCGGAGCTTCTCTTGGATCGTGTCCCATGGTGTTGCCTGGACTGCTTCAGGCGCAACCAACGCTCGGGCCGTCTCAAACACCTCAGGCCCACAGAGGCTGAGGAATAGGCCCCGCTTCCGATCCTTTGATACTGCTGTCAGCTCGTTGGCTTGGAGGTAGCAGTCGAACCGAGCGAGGTAGGAGTCCCATGATTCAGAGGCTGGCGCAAACGGCGGTAGAGGCACAAGTGAAGCCATGATTCCGATGCCGGCGTGAAGGCCGATGGATGGAACACAGTGCTCTAGCCAGAACAGTCAGCTCTGAATTGGTTCTGCCCAGTGATTTCGCTCAGTGATTTCGCTCTGTGATTCAGCTCAGTGATTCAGCTCAGTTCAGAGGCTGGCCGCATCTGGCTGTGCTCTGATGTCCATCCATCCCACCCTCGTCGCCAGTGTTAAGTCGTGGGTTGACATAGCAGCCGGCACAGCGATTTCTTCAAGTAGCTCTTTATTCTGGTAAGCTGGAGTAGAACTGACAGCGAACAGCTCAGCCGGCCTGTATTTATAGGGAGCCGGCTGTCAACATTGTAACCACAACAGCCCAGAGTTCCCGCCTAAAATAACTGCCGCGGACCTGAGTGAAAACTATCTACAGACCTGAGTGAAAACTATATACAGTATCCCCCTGTTGGCCCAGGGTGAAACTACACTACATAACAAGTACCTTGGGTTAAGAATTTTCCTTCAGGATGAGAACAGAAATCACATGGCAGCAGCGGGAGGCCCCATTAGCTAAAGTGGTGCCTCAGGTTAAGAACGGACCTCCGGAACGAATTAAGTACTTAACCCGAGGTACCACTGTACCTGACATTTAGAAAACATCTGAAGGCAGCCCTGTTCAGGGAAGTTTTTAATGTGTGACATTTTGATGTATTTTTAATCTTCGTTGGAAGCCGCCCAGAGTGGCTGGGGAAACCCAGCCAGATGGGCGGGGTACAAATTATTGTTGTTGTTGTTGTTCCTATTATAGTGCCCCCCTCTCCTTTCCAGGCCAGATCTCCCTTTCTGAAGACAGCCCCCAGGAGGTGACCCTTTAGGAAGGGGCATTTTGCAACTGGACGGACTGAAGGCAGCAGGCGGACTCGCTCACGGGCAGATCGCCGCCCCCTCCTCTTCCCTGCCCACTTTGGGGGTCTCTGGGTTGAACTGAGGAGGGGGCGGGGGTCCTGTAGCGGCCAGCGTGAGAAGCGGCAAGACCTGCGATGGAGCAGAAGGAAAACTGGAATCCCTGGGAAGCACGTGCTGGATTAATCTGAACCCTGGAAAAAAAGAATATCTGTGGAGTTCTCCCCATCAGGGGCTTCCCAGGAGGGACAGCCAAGCTCCCGGAGGGTGTTTTTTTTGGGGGGGGGCTTAAGGTGGAGAGAGCCCCCGCTTCTCTCTCTCTCTCTGCCTGCATGTCTCTTCCATTTGGGGTAGGGGGTAGCTTCCATTTGCTCCCCCCCCCCAACCGCTGAATCAATCGTGTACATATGCACACCTGCATATGCGCCCCACAGACTGGCTTTTCCAATGTACATGAAAGCTGGAAATATATTCTGTATAATTGCACTTTTTTCCATTTTGTTTATTTTTGTTTTTCTCTCCACGGTGAGGAAGACCCCCGCCCCCCCACCGGAGAGATTTCCCAGCTGCTTCCAGACCTTATTTGATATAAATATGTATGTATATGCATTGAGTTACTGTAAATATATGAGAAAGTTGTTGGTTTCTTTTAAAAGATATGCCTCCATACCCTGATGGATATCTAGAAGATCGGAAAGGCCCACGACCCCCGTAGCCCAGACTGGGTGGGGGGGGCAGCAAAGACCACTGCAACTCTCAGGGCGTGACAGCGACAGCAGCAGCAGCCCAAAGGGATCAGGCAGGCAATGGCCACCCCCCCCTGCGCCCCCCACCCCAAACCCTCTCGGGGCAGAATGGCTGCCCCGTGCCCCACAAGCACCGCTGTCTTCCGTGCTGGCACTCGCTTGGCGAGAGGTGGGCAAGGGCTGGGCTGTGGGGGTGCCCAGGCCGGCCGCCTGTCTTGCAATTAGGGTCCTCCTGCTGTTTTATTTGGGGAGGGGGCGCCTGCTGGTGCTACGACAATCTGCCCCCCTCCCCAGTCGCCCTTTCCTCCCGCGGCCGCTCTGACTTTGCCACGGTGCAGGCGGCGTTTGGGCTGGAGCAGAGGGCAGGCGGCCCCTCTTGGTTCTCAGGCTTGCCACCCCCCAACCAGCCTGGCCGGGCCGTGCAGATTCCTGGGGGGGCCTCCCTGGCTCCAGCTGCAAGTCCCTCGCAACCCCCCCCCCGCTTGCTGAAACAGGCGGATGAGGCATAGAAGATTATATATAGATATATATATAGATATATATATATATGTTTAAAAAAAAATAAGATGCCAGACTGTTTGCTGTTCAATCCGCTAAAAGCCAATTTTATTTTCTTCCTTCCGATGGTAAAGGTTTGTGGTTTTTGTTTTTTTGTTTTTTAAGAAAAGTGGGGGGGAAAGTAAAATATTATTTGACCTCCCGTCTGTGCGGATTTTTTACTTTCACCAAAAATGGAGCAGAGGAAACTCGAAGGGCTGAAAGGACAGAAACAGACCCCCCCATCCGATGCCTTTGGCTCCAAGTGTGAAGTGGGGGGGGGGGGACAAGCGATATAAGGCCCTTAAGAGAGAGGGAGCTTTATAGGGGTTGTTCTGGTGGGGGTGGAGCGCCAGGGAGGGACCCCTGTTTTTTGGGGGGGTCTTTCGGTGGGCATCTGCTTGAGGGGAGGGAATACCCCTGATAATGAGGGTGGGGGGCAGACCTGGCTTGAATGGGGAGAGGGTTGGGGGTGCAATGGGACTGCAGTGAGAGGGTGGGGGCCGGAAATGTATGTTGGGCAACTGAGGTTCGGACTGCAGGATATGGGAGGTGGGAGTGGGGTCCCTAACTGGGGGGGGGGGCTTAAAGTGGGTGTAGTGGACTATTATGAAGAGTCATAACTTGCAGCCTTTCTCAACCAGTAGATGTTGTTGAACTACAACTCACATCACACCTAACTTTCCGAGCACAATTCAAAGTGTTGGTGCTGACCTTTAAAGCTCTAAATGGCCTCAGTCCGGTATACCTGAAGGAGCATCTCCACTTCCATCGTTCTGCCTGGACATTGAGGTCCAGCTCCGAGGGCCTTCTGGCAGTTCCCTCATTGCGAGAAGCCAAGTTGCAGGGAACCAGGCAGAGGGCCTTCTTGGTGGTGGCACCCGCCCTGTGGAACGCCCTCCCATCAGATGTCAAAGAGAAAAATAACTACCAAACTTTTAGAAGACATCTGAAGGCAGCCCAGTTTATTTATTTATTTTTTTAATATTTTATTAGGTTTATCAGTAGAAAAGTTTAGAAAAATACAAAGACAAAAAAGATACAAGATTACAAAATACAAAAATACGAACATTGAACACGAAAAAAGAAAAAAAACACACACATATATATATAAAAACCAAAAATTCCCTCTTTCTTAATTTCTCATCTTTAGTTAACTTATTTTCCTGAATTCCTCACGTCTCCCATTTTTGTATCCCTTTTAAGAATTGGTTCAGCAAATTTATGTCCTATTAGTTTATCTATTATTGATCCAATCTTACATTTTACCTTGTTGCTAGAACCCCTGCAATTCATTTCAATGTCATCAGCATTCAAAAATATTTCTGCAAATAAGTTTTAAATTTCCTCCAATCTTCTTCCACCAACTCTTCTCCCTGATCTCGGATTCTGCCAGTCATTTCCGCCATCTCCATATAGTCTATTAGTTGCATCTGCCATTCTTCCAAGGTGGGTTGAAGGCAGCCCTGTTTAGGGAAGCTTTTAACGTATGACATTTTAGTGTATTTTTGGTCTTTGTTGGAAGCCGCCCAGAGTGCCTGGGGAAACCCAGCCAGATGGGCGGGGTAAAAATAATAAATTATTATTATTATTATATTATAGCTAGCAAGGCCAGAGCTCAGGGATGATGGGAGTTGTAGTCCATCTGGGGACCCACAGGTTGAGAACCGCTGTAAGGGATGAAGTGAGAGGGTCTCCCTGGAGGGGACGGATTTGAGGAGGGGGGTCTGGGAGCTCCGTGCCCACTTTTTTTTGGGGGGGGGAGCAGGTGACAGTCCCCTCTTCGGCTCAGCTGCTTAGGAGACCCGGGGCAGCCCCCCCAAAACTGGCCTCGGGCTTTGGCCTGAGTAGTGGGCCGCAGTTGCCGTGGCAACCAAGCCTTGGCAGCACCCTGGCCTGTTCTCCCAAGCCCCCCCCCGCCACCCCTGCAGGGTGGGCCGGCCATTGCCAAAGCAGTCTTCCAGGGGGCTCTCTTGGCGAGGCGGGTCGTGGGGCGCCGAAAAGGAACAGCAACAAAATGGGTTTTCCGTCGTGATTCCTTCCATCGTCCCACCAGGAGTTTGAACACTTTGGAAGCGACTTTCAGCGGCGGAGGGGGTGTCCCTAAAAACACGCAGCTCTGGGTGCCCAAAGGCGGGGGGGGAGTCCCTCTTCTCCCCCCTGAGCTGATGAAGATGGAAGATGGTGATGAAGACACCTTGGGCAAAGGAGGAGGAAGGTGTCCCAGGTGGGAATATCTAAGCAGTGGCGTCCAAATTTTTTCAGAGGGCCAGCTGTGATGAAGTGAAGGGCCATGGGGGCCGACCAAAGTTGACCTCTTTTTTAGGATTTTACCCCGGGAAATAAACTGCCACAGGGGCTGGATTCAACCGACTGGTGGGCTGGATTAGGGCCCTGAAACAGACTTTGGACATGCCTGATCTAATGCAACCACCACAACTTCCCTGAGCTCCTTAGAGGAAGATGAGAAGAATAATTTCAGAGGAGGTGCTGCTCCTCTGGCCAGTTGCGCAGGACGGTTGCTCCATGAGTGTTGGAAGGGAGAAGCATCATGCACACTGGCAAACACGATGCAAACAAGATGTGATCTGCCTGAGATAAGATAAAACCCCCAAGTGTGTTTCATAAGCTGGTCTCTGACCGTAATAAATTATCTATCTATCTGAACTTCATTCGCAATAGCCAATGGCCATATACAGTATACGCAGGAAATTTGATATAAGAGCACAATTTAAAGTCCTGAATCAGGAGTCAGTGGCCCTTATTCTGATTGCCCCCGCTAGGAACCTAGCAACCTTTGCTGATATCTGCTCATTTTGATCTGAGCTCCTTAGAGGAAAGGGAAGGGAAGGGAGCAGCCCTGGGTTCAAGGGTGTCCTGGGGTTTTTTGACCCTCCTCTCCCAGCTGAGGCTTTCCTGCAAACAAGCGTGTTTTGCATCCAGACTCCCCCTTTTCCCCGCCTTGCAGACATGGGGAGACATGGATCCCTCCTTCCGGGTGCCTCCAGCGGGCGCCTTTCTCGGCCCAAGCGGATCCTTCAGCGGCGACCCCCTGCACTTGCAGCTGGTTGGACTAGATGACCCTTGGGAGTCCCTTCCAAACTACGATTCCTTCCCATTATAATCATCTTTGGCTTGTTAACGGAGAAATCTGAGGGCTCCCTTGGACAAAAAACAAGGACACCAGCCAGGAAGACCAGAGCAAAACAGCAGCCAGTCGGCTTGGTCTTTACTGAAGACTGTCGCGACAGGACTCCCACCTGCCACCAGGTGGAACAAGATGGAAGCCCCCAACAAAAGGGAACCCAAACTTTTATTAGCTGCTGGTGGCGCTGTGGGTTAAACCATTGTGCCTAGGGCTTGCCAGTCAGAAGGTTGGCGGTTTGAATCCCCATGACAGGGTGAGCTCCCGTTGCTCGGTCCCTGCTCCTGCCAACCTAGCAGTTCAAAAGTATGTTAAAGTGCAAGTAGATAAATAGGTACCACCCTGGCGGGAAGATTAATGGCGTTTCCGTGTGCTGCTCTGGTTCGGCTTAGTCCTGCTGGCCACATGACCCGGAAGCTGTACGCCGGCTCCCTCGGCCAGTAAAGCGAGATGAGCACCACAAGCCCAGAGTCGGCCACGACTGGACCTAATGGTCAGGGGTCCCTTTAATCCCTATGTTACACCCCCCCAAACTACATCACCGTTACATCAGGAAAGAAAGGGGAGGTCTGATGGCAGGAATCTGAGCATCCTGGACCCTGCCCCATGGTTCCCCTTGCCCTCCACCAAACACCCAGCAAGTGGAAAAAAAAGAGATCTTTACATTTCCCTGTTTCCCAGCCAAGTTCATCCCACCCTTTTGTCTTCATCTGGGTTTGCTATTTCTGGAATGGCTACCTGTCTGGCACTCAGGTATCAGGATGCCAGGGATTCTCACTCAGGCAGAGGGGCTGCTGAGGAGCTGAGCTCACAGGTCTAGATGAATTTCTGAAGTTTTCCCAGTGAGCCAGGACACAGGTACATGGATCAGTGAATTCTTACATTTGGTATATCGTGCAGCAAAGGCCCTTTGAATAGATAGGAAGAAACTGTGATGAAGTGTTTTGTGGGGACAAGTCACAAAAGCCACAAAAGTGATGGTGCTGATTCTGTTAGTGGGCTGCATGTGCATGAGATCTGCTGGAGGGGCAACCCCCCCCCCAAAAAAAAAACCTATGCACAAATTCCTGCAACAGGTTCGCAACGAGAATCTGAGCCCTGCTCAGAGTAGACCCATTGGGCTCCGCGGAGAAGCGGCAGGGCCCCGATCCCGGAGGGCGGAGCTGCGGCGGAGGAGCGGCAGGGAAGGCGAGGCTCCGGCTGGCTCCGCCCGAGGAGGAGGCCGAGGCTTCGTAGCCGCTTTCCTGCCCGGCTTCCCCGCCTCCCTCCCGGCAGACATGGCGGCGCCCGCCCCGCAAGAGCAGCCGCAGCAGCAGGACGCGGAGCTGGAGGAGCTCCTCGAGAGTAAGGAAGGGGGAGACCCCGGGGTGGGGGTGGGGGGCAGAGGGGGACCCCCTCCAAGTCCCACGCCAACCCAAGCCCCGCCCCGAAACTGCCCTCTTCCCTCCCCCCAGCCCCGTTCACACGATCAGGGTCGCGACACGCGTGTCAGGCCGCGGGGTGAGAAGGGTCTGGGTCTGCCCCACCCCGCAGGGGGGCAGGGAGAAAGAGAGCCTCCCCGCAAAGGACCTTGACCTTGGGGCTGCCGCCTGCCAGGCCTCCCCGGCTGGTTGGGGGGCAGGTGGGGGGAGAGACTCCCCCCTCCATCCCCCACCTTCCCCCCAAAGGATCTGACACGGGGGTTGACTCCCACCCCCACGCCTCCCCTGTTCACGCCTGCGGGGGCCTTGAAAGAAACTCTCCCCACATTTTCTCCCTAAGGGGGGCTGCCCCATATACTGCTTATTTCTCCCCCCCCCCCGTTAGAAGCCTGTCTATGTGTGTGTGCACGTGGGAAGGTCTCTCATAACGTGTCCCAGCAGGAAGAGTCGAAACTCTGCCCCATCTCCCCAAATTAAAATAAATTCCCCCTTGGCTGAGTGGACAGAGACCCCCATCGCTGGGCACAGTGCCCCCCTCCCCATCCCCACATGATGCACTCCCCCTGGGGATTTTGAAGCAGAGGTTGGGTGGCCATGTGTTATGTATGATTTAGCTGAGATTCCTGCATTGCAGGGGTTGGGCTGGATGACCTTTGGGGGTCCCTTGCAACTCCACACTTCTAGGGTTTCTGCGTGGGCTGGTGCAGGGGGGGGGTGAGGCTGCCCTCAGGCTCCTCTGGGGCAGCAGGTGACCCTCCTGCCAGGGGGCTCATTTGCACCTGGCACTCATGAGTATATTTTATGACGCTTGTGCCTTGCCCTTTCTTGCTGCCACGACAAATTCAGGATATTACACTATAAGCCCTTAACAGCTCAGGACCAGAGATCATCTTACGCCAGCAGAGCTGGCACTGGTGCAGGTGCCGTACGGCACCCATTCTGCAGCCATAAGAAACCAGCATCTTAGTGTGTTGGCACCCACCCTGTGGAACTCCCTGCCTCTTGACAGGGCCTTTGCTGTGCTCTTTACAGCGCCTGCTATAAACATTTTTGTTTAAACAAGACTATCCAGATATGCAGAATGTTTACATGTGTCATATATATATATATATATATATATGCAGGTTTTGGTGTCTTCGGGTGTCTTCCCGTGTAAGAGTTGGGGTGTCTAGGCGACGTTTCGACGAGGTCTCACTCGTCATCTTCAGGCTGGTGCTTTCGGCTTCTTGTTACTGGAACAGAGCAGGATCTCAGTGTTTGAGTTCCTATAAATACTTAATGACCCACCTAAGTGGTACTCAGAATATCACTCAAGAAATCACTCAAGATATCCCTCAAGTAATTAAGGAACAAAAGAAGAAAAGGCACACTAACCTGGGAACTTCCTCTCTGCCCAGAACGTTGGAGGCTATACACCACACCCCCTCAACAGTATTTATAGGAACTCAAACACTGAGATCCTGCTCTGTTCCAGTAACAAGAAGCCGAAAGCACCAGCCTGAAGATGACGAGTGAGACCTCGTCGAAACGTCGCCTAGACACCCCAACTCTTACACGGGAAGACACCCGAAGACACCAAAACCTGCATTCCTGTACCCGTGAAAATCTACGAAAGCAATATATATATATATATATATATATATATATATATATATATATATATATATATTCAAACATATTAATTGCACAAAATTTCATCTCTTATACAATTTTTTTGGACTTCCATCAGCACCTCTGATGATCTTCCATTTTTATAATTTGTTCTTCATTTCTTAAATTCATATTGCCTTAATTATCATAACTAACACCATCCTTTTCATTCAATAAAGCAATAATTCCGATTATTAATCTTACAAAACGTCCTGTAAACCTACAAATGTAATTTGGTCATCACAACTACTTTTCAGATAGTCCGTAAATTTATGCCAGTCTTCTGTGAATTTTGAATTTTCGCCGGTTTCGAATTCTTCCTGTTAGTTTATCTAGTTCTGCAAAGTCCATCAGTTTCATCCTCCAGTCTTCTTAATTTTTAGCTGATTGTTGATTTTAATTATTTTTTGAATGTTTCCAACAGCTGCTTTTAACTGTTTTCCCCGATAACTTTATTGTTTTCCTCTTTATGAGGATTTTTTTTTCTAACGCCATCAGTGGTATATCGATTTTATGAATCAATACATAAATAGCGAAAAAATAAGAATGTGATGCGCGTTTTGCTGTGGGGCACATTTTGACCCACCTTTCCCCCAAGGTGGCGTGCGTTGCCCCCCCCCCACTTTAATCCCCACGACAACCTTGTGAGCTTGAAAGGCAGCGGTCACACTCCTCCCTGGCGGAGTGGCAGGATTGGAACCCGGGCCTCTCCCTGGACCTCATCCAGCGCCCCTATTCCGCAGGGATTGTTGTTGTTGCTCAATGCAACGCTGGCAACGTGTTCCTCTTGGGTGAGGCAAGAGTCTGGAGGTGGTTCTTTCAGTTGCATCACTGCTTTGAACTTTTATCTCCTTTTGTAAGGACTTTAGTGTGTCGGAGAGGATCATTGCAGGTTTTCTGTCATTTCGCAGCCCTGCCAGATTGAACGCTTGGGCTTTCCGTTCTTTTAGAAAACCCGCTTTGGCTTAGGCAAACTGGAGCCAGGATCTGCCTGGAGCTCAATAGGGGCAGGATCCTGGCCTCCGGGTCCCCTCTTCCCACAACGCCTCCTCGCACTCGCTCCTTCCTTCCCAGCTGGAGTCTGGAAAGGAGACTCTGCTCAGGATCTGGGCGGATTCAGGAGGAGATCGGAAGCGGATTTGGCCATTAAATTTGCCTACTTTAAGTGAAGAGAGAAATGCAGCAGTGACAAATCTGCGTTCTTTTATGTATCTATATTTCCACCCTACGTCCTGCAAAATAAAAATAAAATAAAATAAATATAAAATAAAATAAAAATAAATAAATAAAACAAACAAAAAAAAGAAAATAGAAATAAAAATAGTAAAGAAAGATGTTGTAAATAAGGCACCTTGGAGCTTGAAATTATAGCATTATTTATCAAAACGTGGCAACATTCGGCGGACTGATCGGTTATAACTTGCATTTTGTGTGTTTATTTGGAAAATAATCACGGTGACTTCATGTTACATCAGTCAGCATCATTATGCAACAGATAAAATGTGTGCAAACGGTTGTTCAAAATTTTATTCTTCCACTGCTCCCTTATTTTTACTCAACGCCCCCCCCCCAATTGCTTCTCCCACCCCCTGGATCATTACAGCGCCCCCCCAGGGAGTGATATCGCCCCCTTTGGGAAACACCAGGGTGGGGGGTTCTTCCTGAACCATTGTGTGCTGGGAAGCCTCCAGAAGGTGCCTTTTCCTTGGGGAAATCCCACCCTGGCCCCCCAGCAAAGAAACCCCTCTCTTGCCTTCTGGATTTAGGGGAGATGCGTACCTGCTCACGTCTGCTCCCTCATGTGGGGGCGTCTGTTTCAATAATGCCCCCCCCACCTTGCATCATCACTCTTCTTTCTCTCCCCCCCTCTAGGTGCCCTTGATGACTTTGACAAGGCCAAGCCAGTCCCATCACCGCCCCCTTCAACTGCCTCCGTCGGGGACGCCAGCGTCTCTGAGAAATCGCCTGGAGATGCTGCCAAGGTAGGGCAGGCGACCTGAGAGCCCCCCTGGGAATGTGGGGATGTGTGGGGCAGCTGGGGGAGAGAGGGCAGCCCCTTGCTCCCAAGGAGACGGACCTTGGGGGTCTTGGCTCGGCAGGGGTCGAGGGTCGCACAGGGACAGGACCTCTGACTGCCTGTTGCTTCTTCTCCCCGTTGCTGAAACAGCCTACAGCTTCTTGATCAGGGGTCAGCAAACTTTTTCAGCAGGGGGCCGGCCCACTGTCCCTCAGACCTTGTGGGGGGCCGGACTATATTTTGAAGGGGGGGGAATGAACAAATTCCTATGCCCCACAAATAACCCAGAGATGCATTTTAAATAAAAGGACACATTTTACTCATGCAAAAACATGCTGATTCCTGGACCGTCTGCGGGCTGATTTAGAAGGCGATTGGGCCGTATCCGGCCCCCGGGCCTTAGTATGCCTATCCATGTTCTTGATCCTGAGAACCATTTGCAGTTCCCGCTCTGTAAAATGGGCCCATTAGGCCACACAAGAACTAGTGCAGCTGTCAGAGAGGGCCGAGTGTGGCGCTGATTTGAGCTCCTAAATAGCTCCTTGCCTTGCTCTCCTCTGGCGAGTGAGTTTTGTTTCCAGGCGAGTGGACAGGAAAGTTCTTAAGACCCGATGGATTTATTTTCCTTTTGGCCCTGGACTTTGCCAGCTGCCTAGGCAAATGTTTTGTGGGCTATTCGTGTGGATTGGTCAGGGCAAGACTCAGGGCTTCCCCTCTGCTTAAATCCAGGGGGTGCTGAGCCCCCCATCTCGCCTCACCCATTTCACCTTTTCTCTTCCCAGGATTCCCTCTTTGCCTCGCAGGAGAAGTTCTTTCAGGACCTCTTCGATAGCGAACTGGCCTCCCAGGCCACGGCGGAGTTTGAGAAGGCCATGAAGGAGTTGGCCGAGGAGGAACCCCACCTGGTGGAGCAGTTCCAGAAGCTCTCCGAAGCAGCAGGCAGAGTCGGTGAGCGAGTTGCTTTGGGGGAGTTTCTTGAGATCCTTTCTTCGCCCCTCTTCTTAGCGGAAAGCCAGGCAGGGTCTGAACTTGCTCCCTCCAGCTGGGCATTGCTAGAAAGAGAAGAGTCTAGTGCCCAGATCAAGGGAAGGGATAAAAAGGTCAAGGGACCCCTGACCATTAGGTCCAGTTGTGACAGACTCTGGGGTTGTGGCGCTCATCTCGCTTTACTGGCCAAGGGAGCCAGCATACAGCTTCCGGGTCATGTGGCCAACATGACTAAGCCGCTTTCCGCCGGAGTGGTACCTATTTATCTACTTGCACTTTGATGCGCTTTCGAACTGCTAGGTTGGCAGGAGCAGGGACCGAGCAACGGGAGCTCACCCCGTCGCGGGGATTCGAACCGCGACCTTCTGATCAGCAAGTCCTAGGCTCTGTGGTTTAACTCACAGTGCCACCCGCGTCCCAAGGGAAGTGATAGTCCTGCTCTATTCTGCCGTGGTCAGACCCCTCCTGGAGTCCGGTGTCCAGTGTCCAGTTCTGGGCACCTCCGTTGGAGGAGGATATTGAAAAGATGGAGCGTGTGCAGAGGAGGGTGACTGAGATGGTCAAGGGTCTGGAAGCCAAGGAATGGTTGAGGGAGCTGCGGATGTTAGAATTCCTGCTCCGTTATTGCAGTCATGGGATTTTTGTCTATCACATGACAGTATATGTTTTGACTCCACAGAGTGGAAAGTGACAGAGACAGGATGTTTGTGTTCCTGTGTTCCGTGAAGTGGGACTATTGTCCTTTGTTCCTTTTCTCTTTGCTGTCTGATGCTAGAGAGAGAGGGAGCCACGTTGCAGTGCTCCGTGTGTGTTTATATGCAAATAATGTAGATTAGCCAAAATGCTGAGTTGCTGAGGTCTGTTACACAACTGCGCAAACTCTGCGGATCCCTAAGTGTGCCGGTGTCGGCTGGCATTGGTTGCTGTGATGTCCAGGCTGAAGAAAGCTTTTGAAGCTCCTGAACAATTGACCAGGAGGGAGAGAAAATGCCAGCTGGGCATGTGTCTCTGCCAGGGTCCTACTCGAGTGTAGGAGAAGCTCCTGACAGCTTAGCCTGGAGAACAGGTATCTTAAGGGCTGTCACATGGAGGAGGGAACATGCTTGTGTTCTCCTGCTCTGGAGGGCAGGACTCGCACCCATGGCTTCAAGTTACAAGAAAGTAGATTCTGACTCAACATCAGGAAGAACTTTCTGACAGTAAGAGCTGCTCAACAGTGGAAGGGTCTTCCTCGAAGGTTGTGGACTCTCCTCCCTTGGAGTTTTTTAAGCAGAGGTCGGACGGCCATCAGTCCTGGATGCTTGAGCTGAAATTCCTGCATTGGGGGAGGCTGGACTAGATGACCTGTGGAGGTCCCTTCCAACTCCACAATTCCATGAGACAACATCCCAAAATGTTCGGAGGACAGCAGCCCACACTCACACCCCGTCCTTCTCAAAACGAAGACTTCCACGCTTCTCAAAATAAATGTGGGGGTGCTTTCCCACCCACCCTAAGCATCACACACATTTATAAAGCAAAGCTAAGAGACCTCCATCTGAACATTAGACCCAGCACCTTTCATGCTGCTTTACATCAATCAAGAGATCGTACCGCTATGCTGTTACTTAAATAAAAAATATGTGTTAAAACTGACACTTTGAAAGGGGCTCTTTGAAAAGAATGCTCTTCAAAACACACACACAAACATAACCGGACTCCCACTGGTTAGCTAAAAATGCCTGGATGTCCCAAAGAGATCCATGCATTTTCTAACCGCAGACTCAGCTGAGTGAGTTCAAACTAGTGAAAATGCTGTGTGGGCTTCCAACGTCTGCTTAAAAACCTCCAACGAAGGAGAGCTGAATCTGAATGAATGAATGAATTTTATTATTACGGCCACAGACCAGTTCTGGCTCACTTACAATATCAGGAAAATCATAAAACACAACAGGAATACATTGAATTGCAATTGGGTATAACAGAGACAATTCAGATATAGTGGCAGTTAAAAATATACATTAAATCTAAAATATAACCTAAAATTGTCATTTAAAACCTTAATCATTTTAGTAGTACAGCATGTTCCCTAAGTTTTATGGCAGTTGCACAGAATTTGGCCAGGAGAGCTGCTGCTGTTGTTGCTACACGTAGAATTGTATGTGGGGACATGGGTGGCGCTGTGGGTTAAACCACAGAACCTAGGACTTGAGATCAGAAGGTCAGCGGTTCGAATCCCCGTGACGGGGTGAGCTCCCGTTGCTCGGTCCCTGCTCCTGCCAACCTAGCAGTTCGAAAGCATGTCAAAGTGCAAGCAGATAAATAGGTACCGCTCTGGCGGGAAGGTAAATGGCGTTTCCGTGCGCTGCTCTGGTTTGCCAGAAGCAGCTTAGTCTGAAAGAGATCTCGCCCACAACCTTCCAAGGTTGTCTGCTCCTCTATCCAATGGCTCTTACCCCTGGAAAGTTCTTCCTGAACTTGAGTCAGAATGCCAGTGTTGCCCAACTTAAAGCAACTTTTCCGACGGGTGGATTTGGGGGCACCAGGGCAACTCAGCCCAGAATTGTGACCTTTGCCATGGCAGTTCGTGGATGTTTTGTGGGAACCCCTTCTTGCCTCAAGCGAGTCTCAGGCCCTTGGGGTCTCCAAATCCCCGTTGCAGGATTTCTGGTGCCCTTTCAGAATAAAGACAGGGGGAGCGGTGAGGTTGCATCCTGTTTCAGGCTCCTGGGTGAGAGCAAAGAGGCCGAGAGAGCAGGTGTGTCAGAAGCGGAAGGAACTGACGCTGGGTCATTTATTTCGTAAAAATTATACACTGCTTGATTGTGTAAACAAACGACAACCCTCAAAGCGATTTACCAAAAAGATAAAACAGTAAAATCAAGAAAAAATCACGACAGTGCTTTAAAACCTGCATAAGTTGAAACACCAGATCAGATTAAAACTGCTTCAACTTTCTCAGGATTTACATATATAAATGTGTGTGTGTGGCTTTATATTTTTGTACAATTTGTCGTTCAAGTTGTTAGTCGTCGCTTTAGATTTTCGTACACCACGTAAGAGATTTATATATTTAAGAAAACTTATTAAGTGGTATAGAATTGGTCTAAACATATAAATAATATTTTTCATTTTAAAACCAAATGCATTTTTGTCAGAGCTGCTTGAAGATCCTAGCTCACAGAGGATCACGCTAGCCAGCGGTCATTAAGTAAAAGTCTTTATTGAATTACAGTTTCCATTCTCACGCTGCTGCGCGCAACTCTACGCCTAGTAGCTAGGTCGGCGAAGCTCCGTCTGAGTCTCCGCCCTGTGTGCACCAACTTAATATCCTAGCCTTGCTCCACCTTTTCCTCCTGACTGTCCTCCTCTGGGTCCCTCTACCCCCCGGGGCTTCTTCCTTCCGGGATTCTTCTGACGCTGACCCAGACCCTCCTGCCTCCTTGCGCCGGGCTTTAGGATCTGGCTCTCTTTCGGGGCTGCTTACTGCGCCGCCTTCCTCTGCATTTGAACTTGGCGCGCGCGCCCAACCTTCCACTTTCCTCTCAACCGTTTCTTCGCTCCCCGATGGAGGTGTGGCCATCCCCGACTCATGTCCTCCCTCCTGTGGAGGTGTGGCCACTCCTGACTCATGTCCTCCCTCCTGTGGTGAGCTGCCAGCGCTTCCCCCCTGGCTCCCTTCCTCTTCCCTGCTTCCTGGCGGTGACGCTGGTCCCGATTTCCAGCTGCTCCCCCCTGAGTCCTCTCTGGCTCTGTCTTCCTGGGGTGCCCCCCTAGACTCCCCCCTTGCCCTCGCCACTGGTGCTCCTTTCTGTGAATCCTCTGATTCACTGGAAAGACTAGGAGATCTCGGGTCGTCGTCGTCACTCATCTTTTCTTCTGCCTCCTCCCCTTCGCTCTCTGTTTCCTCCCTTGCCCGTGCTTCTGTTCCTAAACCCCTGACAATTTTCCTCTCCAGGGGTCTCTTCTTAAACACTTTCCTCCCTTGCTTTTTTGCAGGAAGCGACTCCAGCTCCCAGCAGGAGTTCACTTCCTGCCTGAAAGAGACGCTCAGCGGCTTGGCAAAGAATGCAGACGACCTCCAGGTAAACCCCTGAACCCCTTTCTGTCTCCCTGGCTTCTCCGAAATGCTTCCTCTGCGTTTCCAGCAGGGGATCCACTCTGCAGACCCCGTTTCGTCAACGTCTGTTTGGGGTGCGAGAAGCAACAAATCCCAGTGGCTGCCCTCACTGCAAGCGGGGAGAGCGCTGCTGCTTCTCTTGCACCCAGGGCCCGCTTGCGGGATTCCACTTGGGGCATTTGGTTAGCTGGGAGTAGATGGGACGCTGGCCTGATCCAGAAGGCCAGGGTCGCCATGCGGAGGTCTGCTCTGATAGCAGAACCTCCATGCCCAAGAGCAGTCTACCACAGAATAACAGGTGGCGGGGAACTGCAGAGCTGCTGTTGTGCTCAGGGTCCCACATGGGAGATTCCTTTGGGGGCACTTTTGAGAACTAATAATAATAATAATAATTTATTTATACCCCACCCATCTGGCTCAGTTTCCCCAGCCACTCTGGGCGGCTTCCAACCGAATATTGAAAACAATACAGCGTCAGACATTAAAAACTTCCCTAAACAGGGCCGCCGTCAGTTGTCTTTTAAAAGTAAAATAGTTGTTTGTTGCCTTGACATCTGATGGGAGGGCGTTCCACAGGGCAGGTGCCACCACCGAGAAGGCCCTCTGCCTGGTTCCCTGTAACCTTACTTCTCGCAGGGAGGGAACTGCCAGAAGACCCTCGGATCTGGACCTCAGTGTCCAGGCTGGACGATGGAGGTGGAGACGCTCCTTCAGGTCTACTGGGCTGGGGCTGTTTAGGGCAGGCATAGGCAAACTCGGCCTCCAGATGTTTTGGGACTACAACTCCCATCATCCCTGACCCCTGGTCCTGTTAGCTAGGGATGATGGGAGTTGTAGTCCCAAAAACATCTAGAGGGCCAAGTTTGCCTATGCCTGCTTTAGGGCTTTCAGGATCAGCACCAACACTTTGAATTGTGCTCGGAAACGTACTGGGAGCCAATGAAGATCTTTCAAGACTGGTGTTATGTGGTCTTGGCGGCTGCTCCCAGTCTGGCTGCCGCATTCTGGATTAGTTGTAGTTTCTGGTCACCTTCAATGGTAGCCCCACAGAGAGCGCATTGCAGTAGTCCAAGCGGGAGATAACCAGAGCATGCGCCTCTCTGGCAAGGGAAACCCCCAGAGCAGGATCCGCCCTTCCTCCATGAATTTGTCTGATCCTCTTTTAAAGCCATCCGAGTTGGTAGCCTCCTATGGGGCAGTGGGCTTAGAACGTAGCTGGCGGGGCTGTAGGTCATCTCTTGCCTTTTCCTTCCGTGAAGAGGTTGGCTTCCTCGCCCGGCCTCCTTAGCAGCCCCCCCCTTCCTTCTCCCGCAGAACTCCAGCGTTTCTGAGGAGGAGCTTGCGAAGACCATGGAAGGCCTCGGCTTGGAGGAGGGAGACGGCGAAGGGAGTCTCCTGCCCATCATGCAAAGCATCATGCAGAACCTGCTGTCGAAAGACGTGCTCTACCCCTCCCTGAAGGAGATCACGGAGAAAGTAAGGGGGGGGGACACATGTGGCTCAGTGGCAGAACAGCTGCCTTGAATGCAGAAGGTCCCAGGATCAGCCCCTGGCATCCTAAGCAGGGATGGGAAAGGAGCGTAGATGGGCTTAATGGTCTGAACTCGGTGTAAGGCTGCTCCCTACATTCCCAGAAAAACCAATGCTGTCCAGGGTTGTCAAGACTGCGGAGAGAATAATTGGGTGCACTCTTCCCACCTTGGATCAAATCTACGCTTCCTGGTGCCATAAGAAAGCTGCAGAGATAGCGCAGGATAGTGCGCACCCCGGAAATGATCTCTTTCGGCTTCTGCCTCCTAGAAGAAGGTCCAGGGTTATAAAGACCAGGACCAGCCGCCTGAGAAACAGTTTCTATCCAAATGCGATTTTGGTTTTAAGTGTAAGGAGTCTCTATGGGAGTATATTGTATTTTAAAAATGGGGTATCAGAGTTTTTAGGGGGCTAACCAGTTTGGGATAGCTGGGATAGCAGGCTTGTGGGTTTTAGAATGTCTGGTGTAGATTCCCCCCCCCCCCAATATCGTTGTTCTGTATGGGACAATGACAATAAAGATTATCGTATTTTATCATACTGTGTTTAAAGCAACACTAGAACAATGAGGACTGGGAACCTGCTTCATTTTTAGTGGAAAGGGCCATCGCTCAGTGATAAAGAGCAAGCAGAAGGACCCGGGTTCAGTGCTTCTCCAGGTGTGGCTGTCTGAAAGATGCCCGTCTGAAACCCTGGAGAGCCATGCCTGCCACTTAGTGTTGGGATACTGCCAGGGAGACAAAATCCATCATGGCCCCAAGCCGTCTGCCGGACGATCCATCGATCTCCCGTAGGCACGCAGTATCAGCAATTAGCGACATGAGTTTCTAGAAAATATCTTGCCACATTCCAGAGCTCATGCACACTCTTATCAGCAGATAATGCACAGCAAAAGTCGCACTCAGGAGAGCACTATTTACAAGTTTTATTCAGCGTTGATCAGAACAAAGAAAGACATGACTGCCTGCGTCAGTGTCTCCGACACAGAGAGAAACGAAAGCAACAGAAAACATAAACATCCTGTGAACAGGAAATACGCAGACTCTGTGACTCACAGCCTGCTCCCTTTTAAGGTGGAACAGAAATATCCTAACACTTAGTGTAGACCAGGGGTCAGCAACCTTTTTCAGCAGGGGGCCGGTCCACCATCACCCAGACCATGTGGTGGGCCAGACTATATCTTTTTTGGGGGGAGGGGGAATGAACAAATTCCTTTGCCTCACACATAACCCAGAGTTGCATTTTAAATCAAAGGACACATTCTACTCCTGTAAAAACACGCTGATTCCCAGACCGTCCACAGGCTGGATTTAGAAGGTGATTGGGTCTGGCCCCCGGGCCTTAGGTTGCCCACCCCTGGTGTAGACAGTCCTGAAGAAGATGAGCCCAAGTCCGGCTTCCTATGGTCCATGTAGGAGCAGCGTAGCCCACCCTCCTTTCTTTTCCTCCCCCAGTACCCAGAGTGGCTGCAGAGCCACCGCGACTCCCTGCCACAGGAGCAGTTTGAGAAGTACCAGGAGCAGCACAGCATCATGGGCAGGATCTGTGAGCAGTTTGAGGCCGAGCTGCCCACCGACGGGGACACAGAGCACAAGGCCCGCTTCGAGATGGTCCTAGACCTCATGCAGCAGGTGGGTAGGGGGCTGGGGAGAGGGTCTGGGTGTTGGGATGCTGCTAAGAATCGGGGGCAGTTGGCAAGCCCCCAGCTGGCTCCAGCCCACCGGCCAAACTCCAGTCCTTGGTGCAGCATGAACCTGCAACCCAGAGCTTCAGCAGAGTAAACGCACGACAGAAGTGGCAGGGAGAGGCTGTGTAAAGCATATTCACAAGCATTTTATTCGGCATACATCAGGACAAGAGGAAAAACATGTCTTCTCCCTTTCATGACCAAGCAAGCAGCATAAGCAAAAGCTATATGCACAAACGGAAGTTCCCAGTAAGCAGTGCTGGAATGTAAACAGACATATGACATACAACAGTTCCACACATCTGTTAAGGTGGAACGGAACATCAATATCCTAACACGGGGGGGGGGGGGCAGGATATTGAGTCCCCTGCCATGGTTCCCTTGCTGATGCCGCTGCCTGTTTTGTCTGCCTTCCAGCTCCAAGACCTCGGCCACCCCCCCAAGGAACTGGCGGGAGAATCGGTGAGTTTGGGCCAGGGGCAGATGGCGACCCCTCCCTTCCTTCCTTCCTTCCTTCCTTCCTTCCTTCCTTCCTTCCTTCCTTCCTTCCTCTCTCTCTCTCTGTCTCTCTCTCTCCCCCCTGTCCTGCCCGCATTCCCTTCCTTCCTTCCTCCAGATGTAGCTGGACCACAGCTCCCTTCTTAATTCTGCCCACGCCTTTCCTTCCTGCACGCCAATCAAAGAATGGTGGGGTTGGAAGGGATACGCCAGGGTCATCTAGTCCAAACCCCCCCCCCCCCCAGAATCGCAGCAAAAGCATCCCTGGCAGGTGGCCAACAAACCTCTGCTTGGAAACCTCCAGCGAAGGAGCGCCAACGTTCAGACGGGGCCCATTCCTCTGCCAAACGGCTCTTGTGCTCAGAAAGCTCTTCCTGAGGTTTAGTCAGAATCTCCTTTCTTGCAATTTGTTGGTTAATGTCCTTCCGGCACAACAGGAAATATTCCATAGAATGGCACAGTTGTGAGGGACACCTGTGGGTCATCTATTCCAACCCCCTGCAATGCAGGGGTCCCGGCTGATCTCCTCCTTCTCTCCATCTTCTTCCTCCTGCAGCCCCCCGGCCTGAACTTCGACCTGGAGGGAATGAACCTGCCAGACGCAGCCAGTTCGGGAGGAGGAGACCAGTGCCAGATAATGTGACCCCACAGAGCGAGCGGACCGGGAGGAACGCGGCAGAGGGGTCCCCGGAGGGGCGTTACTGTGTCCGGGGTTGGGGGGGCTGATTCTCTCTCCCCCTCCCCACCTCCTTTTATTTTGGTTTTCTTCAATCACCAGGTGCCTAAAATGGGCTGGGCTGACTGTGTTAATACGTATGTGTGCGGGGGAACTTTATAAGAAAAAATCCAAATAGGATGATACAAGTCAGAGGCTTTCAGAAAGTCTCAAGGGATGTAAATGGACATGCTGCTGCCGTCTCTGGGGTCCTGGGGTGTGTGTGTGTGTGTATGCGGGGGTGCAAGAGACACCCCACTTCTTTCCCTCTCCTTCCCTACCCTGGACCGATTAACAGATGGAGCTCAGCAGTCGTGTGTGTGTCAATTGCTCCCCTGGTTGGCTCTTGAGGGAGCCAGGCAGGTGAGGGGGGTGCTGGGGGGTCAGAGAAGGCGACAGCAGCCACCAACGGGCCAGGCCTACAGTTCTCAGGAACAGCAGAACAGCAGGTCCTCCTTTTTTTGCCTGGGGTTCCCTGGAATCTGCCTTTTGGAAGCCGGCCGGCGCCGCTCCTTCGAAGTTCTGTGACGGTTTTGGGCCACACAAGAAGTGTTGGCGCTGGACCCGAATCCCCTCCGCACCTGGCAGGGAGGAAGAGGGAGCGTCCAGCGGCCCCACCTGAGCCCCAGGGGGGATGCCTAGCCGAGGCGATTTTCAGAAAGCACTGATTTAAATGGGGGCATTGAAAACGTCCCTCCCCGAAACAGCTGCTGGGTGCCCTCTCTCCCCACTTTTCAATACTAACCCTGCCTGCCCCTCTGGTTAACACTGCCCCTCTCTTGGTGCCTCTCCATCTCTGGGCCCCCGGGAACTTGGGCTTGGCCAGAGAGAAAGCCAGGAGAGGTCAGTCGGGGGGGGGGGCGATGCCGTCCTCATCCCTGCCAGGACTGGTAGGGTGGGCTCTGGAGTTTATGTCTACTCTCCTTCCTGAGACGGGCAGAACCTCAGAGGGAGGGGTGTTTGTGAGTGTGTGTAAGGATAATTATTAAAAATAAAGGCGGAAATGCTGATCCTCTTTTTGCTTCCCTGCATTTTCTTTTGATGAAACGCTGTGTGTGTGGAGAGAGAGAAGTCAAGGCTTACTCCAGACACCCTGTTTTGCGTGAGAATAATTTCAGCGAGTTCCCCTAGGACCCTGCTTCCGACTGACAAATCGCCAGCTATGTCCAGGAAATTCTGGACATAGTTCGCGTCTTTAAGATACTTCCCAAAAGTTGCAGCTGTCACAAGTGCATTTTGATGTGATGCCAAAACATTAATTCCTGCATGGCAGGGGAGTGGACTAGTTGGCCCTTGAAGGTCCCTTCCAACTATAGTTCTATGATCCTTGCACGGAAGTTAACCTGATGCCATTTGGGGAGGAAGTTCGACAGGCAAGGAGCCACCACCAAGAAAGCCCCACCCCAAAGACCCTTCGTGGCGCAGCAAACAAGGCCTTTCCAGCAGATTGCAAAGCATGATGTGCGAATTATCTGGTCCGAGACCATTATGTACTTGTAGGGAATCAATCTCTGGAACTCCCTGCTCCTTGATATTAAGCAGGCACCTCCTTTGCACTGTAAAACTTTCTTTTTTTTAAATTATATTTATTAAAATTTCAGAGAGAAAAAGAATTACACAAAAACAAAAAATAAAAATACAAGGAAAATACAAAATACAGAAAAAAGGAATAAAAAACACTTAAAAAGAAGAAAAGGAAAATGAATCAATCTTTCTAAAGCTTACATTCATATCCTTGTTTCCCTGACCTCCTCATACCTCCCTTTTTTATATTCCAGTTCAATTATTTAAGTCAGCAATTTCTTTCCCTCTTTGTTTTCTCATGATCCTTTAACTTAATATACTGTAACTTTAAATTTTCATCTGTGCACTGTAAAACTTTCAATTTTCTTGATATTTTGACAAGTTTTCCAACACTTTGAATTGTGCTCGGAAATGTACTGGGAGCCAATGTAGGTCTTTCAAGACCGGTGTTATGTGGTCTCGGCGGCCGCTCCCAGTCACCAGTCTGGCTGCAGCATTGTGGATTAGTTGTAGTTTCCGAGTCACCTTCAAAGGGAGCCCCACGTAGAGCGCATTGCAGTAGTCCAATAACCAGATAACCAGAGCACGCACCACTCTGGCGAGACAGTCTGTGGGCAGGTAGGGTCTCAGCCTGCGTACCAGGTGGAGTTGGTGGACAGCTGCCCTGGACACAAATTTGATCTGTGCCTCCATGGACAGCTGTGAGTCCAAAGTGACTCCCAGGCTGCGCACCTGATCCTTCAGGGGCACAGTGACCCCATTCAGGACCAGGGAGTCCCCCACACCTGCCCCCCAAAACAGTACTTCTGTCTTGTCAGGATTCCACCTCAATCTGTTAGCCACCATCCATCCTCCAACTGCCTCCAGACACTCACACAGGACTGTCACCGCCTTCCCTGGTTCTGATTTGAAAGAGAGGCAGACTGCTCTTCTCCTGCTCCCCATAAGTATCAGGTTGATCATAGTAAGCACAGCATGCTGGACGAGATGCCCCCCTCCTTTTCGTTTGATTCAGCAGCCAGGCTGCTGTGTCTCCATGGACAGCTGTGAACTCATGGATATGCTGTGAAGCTGAATGACAGAAAGTCCTCCTTGACGCAGCCCAGAGTTGGACTGCGGAACTCTCTGCCACATGAGACAACCTGGAAGCCTTGAAAGGAGGACTGGAACCTAGAAATAAAAATGGGGGAGCCGGATCGTGATGGTGGTTGAACAACAACAGCAACATATTATACTATATAATGAAACAATACGATATATTTTAATGATTGTTTTTTATTGTTATGGAGGAGCTGCCGCTCTGCGCGCGCCTCTCTATGGCCCTCCTTCCTTCCCTCCCCCTAGAGCCCCTCTGCGCGCTCCTCTCGGCGGCGGAAGCACCTCCCAACCCGGAAGCACTTCCTTCGCGCGTGCGCGTTCCCCTCCCTCCCCTCCTTCGGGGTCGGTTGCCGGGGAAGTGTCGCAAGGTGTCGTGGTCGGGGGCCGTAAAGCGCAGAAAGGGAAAAAAACACAGAGCGCGGCTCGGGGTCGGCGGCGGCGTCCGGGGAGCATCGGGGGCTGGGCGGCCCCATGGCGGCGGCGGCGGCGCCGGAGGTGGTGGCGGCCCCCCGGCCTGGAGGCGGCGGAGGGGGAGGCGGAGCGGCCTCCAGAGGTGAGGGGAGGGGGTCGGGCGCTTGCTTCCCCCCCCGTACCCTCCTCCGTCCCCTCCCCCCCGCGGGAGGGCGGCTGAGGCGACCGGGACACCGGGGGGGGGAAGGGGAGGAAGGGCAGAAAACGGGGGGGGGCTCTCCCGGTTTTCTGCAAAAGGAGGAGGAGGGTTGTTTGTTTGTTTATTTATGGTGTCGTCCCCCCCGCATCCTTTCACACCCCCCAATTGGGTTGAGAAAACGCCACTCCTGGGGGAAGGAAGAAGGACACCCCCCCGAGAAGGCCCAGGAGGGGAAAGGGAAGGAAGGGCAGAAAACGGGGGGGGGGGCTCCTCCCCTCCCCCCATAGAAAATACCCTGCAAAAAGGAAGGTGGTTGGTTGGTTTATGGTGTCGCCCCCCCCCCCAAGTGGGTTGAGAAAGCGCCCCTCCCGGGACAAGGAAGAAGCGGGGTGGGGGAGGGGAGGAGGCGTTTTTCAGGAAGAGCCCCTCCCCCCAAGAGGAGGGGGAAGGGGCCGGGGGGGTCGAAAAGGGGCTTCCCCCCTCTCTAGATCCCCCCCCCCGCGTGGCCCTGGGGTTCCCTGGGCGCCTTGCCTTCTCTTGCCTCCCTTCCCTGCTTCTTCTGGCCTCTCCCCCCTTTGCCCCCCGTTTCTGCTTCGCCTCTTCATCCCTGGCTGGTGCTTATTTCTGGCATTTGCCCAGTCTCTCCGTGGTCGCTGCTATTACTCACTTGCCCTTAAGGTCACAACAATTAAAACACAATAACATTAAGAACAGGTTGCAGCCGCTTCCAGTCGCCAAAATGAGGCGGAGCCTAAAAATACACATTTCTTTTTCTAAGCAGGGCTAGTCTCTCTCTTCATCCGCCCTCGTAACTTTATCTCAGTTTATGTTCAGTCTCTGTTGTGTATTTATATCCATATTTATTCACTGATACCTATGTTTATCTATGTCACCTCCCTCTGTTTATCTCTGTTAGTTTCTGTTTAAAAAAATCCTTCCAGCAGCACCTTAGAGACCAGCTCAGTTTGTTCTTGGTGTGAGCTTTCGTGTCCATGCACACTTCTTCTGATACACTGAAACAGAAGTCACCAGACCCTTATATGTAGTGGGAGGGTGGGGAGGGGGTGTTAATCAGAAGGGGGGTGGGAATGGGTGATTGGCTGATAGGTGTGGTAAACCTGTTGAGTGGCCAAAAATAGCTTTATCATGTATAATGAGATAAGAATCCAATGTCTCTATTCAAACCAGGTCTCGCCATGATTTTAAGTTTGGTAATAAGTTGCAATTCAGCAACTTCTCTTTCCAGTCCATTTCTGAAATTGTTTTGTACCCGTGTTGGTCTGCCTTAGTCAAAACAAAATTTTGTGTGCATGCACATGTGTATCTGAAGAAGTGTGCATGCACATGAAAGCTCATACCAAGAACAAACTTAGTTGGTCTCTAAGTTGCCACTGGAAGGAATCTTTTTTTACCTGTAACTAGTTTCTGTTTATCTATTCATCTGTCTTCTTTATCTGTACTTATCTTCCTATATGTAATCTCTATCATTTTAGCTAAAGCTGTCCATTTATATTTTATCTTTCTGCCAGCTATATCATTTCTCTATATTTATCATATGTTTATATTTACCTTTTTTAGCTATTCATATTTAATTGTATTTATCTTTAGCTTAAGTCTGTTTACATTATTTTTTCCTATCTTATCTTTTTTATTCTTTCATTACACTTTTGTCCTCCAGGGAGCTCATGCTCCCTCTTTTATTTTGACAACAACCCTGTGAGTTAGGTTAGGCCTAGAGAGGGGAGACTAGTCCAAAGTTCATGGGTGAGAGTTCTAGCTGAACAGGGATTTGAAGCAGATGAATGGGCACGGCTAACTTAGATCCATTAGTTCAGGGGTTCCCAGTTAGCTAAGTACTGAGGACCCTTTGTTTTTCAAAAGCCAATCCGTGAATCCCCCTACTTCTGAAATTTTGATATCTCTAGGTAGTTTTTGTTATGTGAATGGCGCCATGGACTCCTCGGGTGGGCTATGTAGACCCCCACCCCGGGGCCTGCAGACCACCAATTGGGAACTCAGAGCTTTCTCAGCCCAGTGCTGTTTCTTTATGAATACATCAGCACCTCAGTTTTCTTCCAAGAAGTCCAAAGTAGAAAATGTGGTTCTCCCTATTTTTCCTCCCCTCACCACAACCTGGTGAGGCAGGTGACCAGCTGTGAGAGAGATTCCTTCAAATCCTGGACTCCAGTGAAATCCACAATACGGTTCTCAACTTCATGGAAGTTATGAAAATGCATAATTTAGGATTGAATATATTTAGTGATGTGTACATGGATATGAAATAATTAGGAGCACATTTGTTTGCGATTTGCCATCTTTTCTGCTTCTGTGTGTATATCTGTATATGTGTGAGTGGAGAGAGAGAGAGAGAGAGAGAATGCACACACAGAGATCTGCACACATAAACAGATTTATATCCCACTTTTAAGGGCGAGAAAACTTTCTTATACGATGACTTATAAAACAAGAGTTTGAAGCAGCAGTGTACAAAGTCCGAAGGCAATAGTTGTTGGTCCATAAGAAGAATTTCCCAGTCCACACCTGGGCAGGATCTTGATCAGGACCAAACCAAAACGTCACCAAAAGCAGACGAGTGTTTGAGTTAACCAGAATGGAGACTGACTGTTAAATGAAACGGAGGAGCTGAAGGTGGGTGGGAGGGGAAGGAAAAATCAAATGGAATTAGTCAGGATCTTGAGGTCTGCACTCGAGATTCATCCTCCGGGTGGTGATTGCAGACTGAATGAGGCTCATGGTTCTTCCTTGCAGGCGTCAGGCTGCCCCCAAGTCTCATTGGGGATGGAGAAACCGTGGCTGGATCCCCCTGTTTAAAACAAAGCCCCAACATTTATCCAGATCTGTCTCTATCAGTATTATAGATAGATAGATAGATTGTGTGTGTGTGTATACACACACACACACACACGTAAAATTGAGAGAGCTGCCCATTGGTGTGTATAAAATAAATTTTAATTTCAGTAACTTATGTCTTATTGCTGCCAGAGGAATCTTCAAACCCCTTTTTCATACTATGTTTTGAGTTACAAAGACGTTTTTCTGGTATGAGAGGTATAGTATAATCCTTACCATGATGCCAGTCCAACGAAGTGGCAGGGAAGTTTTGGGTCCGGATGAAATGTTAGTGACATTGTTTATTTATTACGTTTCTGTCCCACCTTCTTCCCTCCAGGGAGCTAAAGGTCTCTCCTCCCCATTTTATCCTCACAACAACCCTGTGACGTGGGTCAGGCTGAAAGGCAGAGCCTGGCCCCAAGGCCAGCCAGTTGGACACTGTATGAACTGTATAATCACGTCTTGTCTTTCTCTGACTGCACTTCTTTGTAAAGTTCAATTATGGATACAATAAAAAGCATACACACATGCACACTATAATATAGATAAAACGATTATATATCTAAATAAGTTATGTGGCACCCTGGCACCAAATGGTGCCATCTGTTAGGAGCTCTCTGGCTCCTTCCACTGGAGGGCCAGTCCAACGTTCCCCTGTGAAGCCCAGAAGGTATTTTCATGCTAATTTACTTTGGTTGCTGGGACTTGCAGGCCTCTTTTTTTCCTTTCGCATGCTGCTTCAATATTTTTTTGGGATGCCAAGCAGACTATTAATATTTCTGAAATACCATTTATTTTTAAAATAAACAAATGTGCATCTCAAATGATTTGGAAGGCAGTAAATTTCCAGTCTTTTCATTGGGGCCTTTAGTTCATTGGAACAGAACCGTTTCGTGCAGACAAATAGTATTAACAAGGCAAACGATTTATATGATCTGAAGAGAAACCAGAGTATTAATAGTATATTTTTATTATTTATAACCTGCCCATCTGATTGGGTTACTCCAGCCACTCTTACATAAGTGAGCGTTGATACTTAAACATTCATGTTTTTGCTTGCACATGCTTGTATATAAAAACTGTGTGTTTGCGTCTGTTGCTTTTAAGAAAGGGAAAAGTTCAAAGCGATGCAACGGTGAAACCAAGTCTCAAGAAAGTGAGGGAAGAGGGAGCAAGAGAATCCGTGATCTGCTACCCCAAACGGATCAGTGCACGGGCAAAATAAAACTGAGATAAATTAGGTGTGGCTGTAAATTTGTTGATCCTTAAGGTGCCACAAGACTCGTTCTAACCATATGTATGAATTTCACTCCCTGTAACTTTTTCCTCATGTCTTTATTTGCAAAATGAGCTCCCACAGCCGCTTTTGATCCCTGTAGCAACAGGGGTGCTAAGGGGCATCATCGGTGGCCCATCAACTGCCTGAGCCTTGAAAGTCCTAGAATCAAAGAACTGTAGTTTTTGAAGGGGCCCAAAGAGCCATTTGGTCCAAACTCCTGCAGTACAGGAGGAGTCTTCCAGCTGAGACTGTTTACCTGTTTCTCCACCAGCCACCCTTAACCCTGGTACTAAAGAGATCCTTTGCACTAATGTGGAGACCTTTCAGGAAAAGCAGGATTGAAACTGCCCCACTTCAAATCCCATCTTCTGCTTTCTCCCCCAGTCTGACGTCGGTTCTACAGCGCCAGTTCCCAGAGAGCTCCTGGACCTACTCTGCTCAAAAAGGGAGTCGGGGAAAGGTAAGTTTCTGCCTTGAGCTTCCTTAGTCCCTGCCCAAGAGGACAGAGCAGTGAGCAGAACTTTTGGGTGTCCAGTGCTGCTGGGGGGGGGGTGGCCTGGCATCCCTCCCGGATAAGTGTGTCCTTCAGAAGAAGCCCCATTGCTGATCAGTCCAACTTATTTCAAGTTAAACGCTTAGAAAATTGGGAGCGTTTATCTTGTGTTGGAATGGAAATACAGCCTTAATGGATGCAGAGGCCTTTGTCCAGTGACTGCCACCGAATGGCGGGTGGGCGTTGTTGTTCAGTGTTTCATTGGTGATGCTGCTCTTACCAGATCCTGCGTCAGGAGAGTTGTGTGCACGTAAGAAGAGCCTGCTGGTTCAGGCCAATGACCTGTCTAGTCCAGCATCTTGTAATCACAGCAGCCAATCAGATGCCTCAGTGGGAAACCCAGAGGCAGGATTGGAGCACAAGAGCATTCTCAGTTGGTATTCAGAAGGACTACTGCCTCCGACTGTGGAGGCTGGATGCAACCGTTGTGGCTAGCAGCCATTGATAGCCCTTTCCTCCTCCTCCTCCTCCTCCTCCTCCGCCTCCTCTGTAAATTTGTCCTGCCCGTTTTTAAAGCCATCCAGGTTGCATGGTTTCTGTAATCTGCTAATTCTGTGGATGTTGAATTCTGTGATGTTTTGCTAGGGTTCCTCCCTATTTTGCTTATTTTTTATCATTTTTTTAATAATCTTTATTGTCATTGTCCCATACAGAACAACAAAATTGAAAAAATCTACATCAGACATTCAAAAACCCACAAGCCTGCTATCCCAGCTATCCCACCCTGGTTAACCCCCTAAAAACTCTGATACCCCATAATTAAATACAATATACTCCCATAGAGACTTCTTACACTGCATTTAAAACCAAAATTGCATTTGGATAGAAACTGTTTCTCAGGCAGCTGGTCCTAGTCTTTCTAACCCTGGACCTTCTTCCAGAAGGCAGAAGCTGAAAGAGATCATTTCTGGGGTGAGCACTGTCCTGCGCGATCTCTGCAGCTTTCTTATGGCACCTGGAAGCATAGATTTGATCCAAGGCATTTCATAGAATCATAGAATCATAGAGTTGGAAGAGACCACAAGGGCCATCGAGTCCAACCCCCTGCCAAGCAGGAATATATCCCAGTCTTCAGCAAAAGGGGTTCTCAGAGTGAATTACAAATACTGGTGATAAGATGGTCCCTGTCCTTGGGCTTGTGGTCTAAAATTCACAAAAGGAGAGGGAAATTGGAGCGAAGGGGGGGGGGAGCAAACTCTGGTACTATTATTTAGAGCATGGATAGGGAACCTCAGGTCCCCAGACCTCTCTGTCCAGCCCCTGGGACTCTGCCCTCACTGACCTGTGCTTTGCACCCTCCTTGAGGGTCTTTGCCTTGCTGAAATATGCCCTGGGCCTCTGGTAATGCCTCTCATTTGCCTGAATGGAGGGTCGAGTCGGGTGTGTGTGTAGAAAGTCTTTTGACGATTGCTCATAACCGAGTAAGATGATCTTCCATGAAAATGGTCTTAACGGTGAATCCGTATGTGGCAGTGGAGGCCAATTCTGGATCCATACATCCTTCCACAGTGGGGGCATAGGTTTCTGGGCGGGAGTTGATCACGGTGAGGGTTTGCTAAAGGTCAATTTGCGCTTGTTGCTCCGCCCACTTTTGCTTCTGACCCTGCCCACTTCTGGCCCCCAGAAGGTTCCCTAGAAGGGAATGCGGCCCCTGGGCTGAGAATGTTCCCCATCCCTGCGATGACCAGCTGCGGCCTCCCATCTCTGTCTCTCTTTCTCTCTCCTGGTGGAGGTGACTTTCAGGCTGCTACGTCCCCTAGTAGGGGAGCCTTCGGGAGAGAGGGGGCTATGAATCCCACCTGCCCTTGATTCTGGGGTTGAGCACAGGGGACGGCCCTGACTCCACCTGGGGAATTACCCCTGGAGGGAAGCGTGGCTTTGGCCTCGGCTGCCTTGTGTGATGCTTCCCTCCTCCCCTGTTTCCTCCAGCTCAGGCCAGGGCTCCTGGCTGGGCCCTTTTAATTCTTCCAGCAGCCAAAAGCCCTCGGAGCGGCTGGTGACCTTGAGTGGCCGCCCTCCTCCTGCCTCTTCCCTCCCTTATCTGCTTATGAGCAGTTCTGGGGCCCAGCCAGGACGTCTCACGGCCTCAGCAGGGCTGCCTCCACCTCCTCTAATCGCTCCCTGCGCAAGCAAGCCATAGCTTCCCTTTCCCCCGCTTCCCTCTGGGCTTTCCCTTGGCACTTCTTCAGAGTGAAGCTCTCCAGGGTCCCAGCTTCCCCAGTCTCTGTGGGGATTGGCCGACTGGCTCCACTCATCCCGCCCCCTCCCAGACAAACAGAGGGAGGGGCAAAGGAGGAGCTGCAGGTCAGCTCAAAAGGGTCCCGGGTCTTCGGATGCTGTGACTTTGGACTAGTTTCAGTTGAAACCAAGGGCCAGTTCCTCTTGTCGGTGACATTAATCCCCCCCAAGTGTATGTTGCTCCACATGGCTCTTCACCAGGGAAGGTGGAAGCTGGGGTTCCTGCATGGCAGAGGGTGCACTAAATGAACCTGGGGGGGGGGCTCAACTCTATGCTTGCTTGGCCTTCCTCTGTGCTGCCTCTTTGTCCCCTGCCCTCCAGACAGCAACTCTGATGCCTGTCTTACTTTCATTTCCATGTGACAGCCAGGCCTGTAGAAGAGGGTGAATCAGCCAGAGAATAGCTCCTTTCTCTAGCAATTAAGCCAGCAGGAGCCTCTTCAGAGCCAGGCGATGCCTCCTGCCCTTTGTCGTCTTCTTGAGCCCAAGTGACTTCCCTTAGACCTCACTCTGAACTTCCTTCCCCGCAGTGTTAAAGAAACGGCTGAAGGCTAACCACCACTGGGTCTCCAGAGTTTATGGCCAGGCACCAAAGAGCTGGGCTGCTCCCTCGGTCTGCTCTCGATCGCTGGTGGGCCTCTGATTTCAGAAAACAAGCAAGAAATCCCCCATGCCTCGCAGCTTAACTTAGTGCTTCTCCTGCCAGCTGTGGATTTACTTAGCTGGCAAATGCAGGAGAGTTCTTTGTACATGAGCGGGATGAAATCCAATACAGTGGTTTCTCCAGTTGTGGATGGGATCCGTTCTGGAGGTCTGGCCAGATCCTGAGGTTTTCGCAACCAGAGGACCGCTTCTGTGCATGCGTGCATGGCAAAACCCAGTAAAATACCACTTACGTATCCCAGAGGGTTACGTAAGCGGAGGTACTACTGTGTATAATAAACACAGCACCAGCAGTGTTGCCTCTTCATAAACCAGGTTGGCAATGAAAGAATGAAAGCTGGCTGTTTTCGGATGCATGCTGGAAGTCTCGGGCGAAGGACATCTGTGTCGGAGGCCAGCAAGATATAGGAGAGTGCAGTTGCTTTGGGGTTTTATTTTCCGTACGGTGCATGGCAAGGTGCTACTCTCTGGTCATTCAGATGTTGGTGGGAGAGGGGGCATTGGAGGCAGAATGTAACACTTGGGTTGGCTCATGCAGACGTCCCAGGTAGCCAGGCTCATAGCCGCTTAGGGCTCTCTAGGTAACAACCGGCACTTCTAGTTGTGCCTTGGAGCTCAGAGCGCCTGGCCTTGAGGAGCTGCTTGCTTGAACCTTTTGGACACTGCAGGAAGGGAAGGTGCTCTTGTTCCCGGGTCCTGCTTTTGTGAGGCATCTGGTTAGAGACACTGGGCTAGGTGTCGTCGTCTCTCCCCCCCCCCCGCCTGATCCAGCAGCCAGGCTCTTCTGATATTCATATGGAACCTCCAGGTCCAGGGGTAGTCTATCTGGATTCCATGGGGTATTTGCCCACTGAGAGAACAGGAGCCTGGACTAGGTAGACCTTCTTGGCCTGATCCAGCAGCCAGGCCCGTCTTACATTCTTGTGTTGTTATATGCCGGGGGGCGGGGAGGAGTTCTTGCCTTCACCCTCTTCTCAGGCAGTTCCTGCAAGTTGTGGAGTTGGCCACAGGTAATAATAATAATACAGTGGTGCCTTGCAAGACGAAAAGAATCCGTTCTGTGATTCTCTTCGTCTAGCGGTTTTTTCGTCTTGCGAAGCAAGCCCATTGACGGATTAGCGGCTTTTAGCGGCTTATCTGCTGATCGGATCAGCTGATAAGCGGCTTAGCGGCTTAGAAAAAGGGGGGGAAGGAAAAAAACCCAGCAGGAACTTGCAAGACATTGTCGTCTTGCGAAGCAAGCCCATAGGAGATTCGTTTTGCAAAGCACCTCCAAAACGGAAAACTCTTTCGTCTTGCGAGGCATTCGTCTTGCGGGGCACCACTGTAGCAATAAATTTTATTTATACCCTGCCCTCCCCAGCCAAGACTGGGCTCAGGGCGGCTAACAACCAATATAAAACAAATTGATTGAAATACAACTTAAAAACAAGATTAAAATACAGCATTAAAACATTAAAATGCAGCCTCATTTCAATGGAAACTCAAATCAGAAACATTTTTTGGGGAATGAAAACATCAAGTCTTCACCAAGGCTAACTATCCAGACTGGTCCTACGTGGGCCAGAAAAAAAGCCAGGGAAGTCCCCAAATAGGAGTTCCGTCACAGAAGGAGAAAGGAAAGAAGTAAAGGGGATCAAGTTGATTCCAAGGCAAAGGCCAGGCGGAACAACTGTCTTGCAGGCCCTGCAGAAAGAAATCAGATCCCGCAGGGTCCTGATCTCATGAGGCAGAGCGTTCCACCAGGATGGGGCCAGTGTTGAAAAGGCCCTGGCTCTGGTTGAGGCTAATCTGACTTCCTTAGGGCCCGGGACCTCTAGAGTGTTGCTGTTTGTGGGGCATTCCAGGAGAGGTATCCCCCCCCCAACACCTTCCCTGCAGACCCCCCCCCCCCAGATAAGGAACTGGGGCCTGTGCTCCTTTTGGGGAGCGTGAGGAACAGTGCCAGGTCTGTGTCTTCCACTCTGTGTGCCTCTCCTTGCAGATGGCGCCTGCCACTTGGTCTGCACCACCAGAGCCTCTGTTGAAGGAAGATGAGATGGGCGGCTGTGATGACTCACCTGACCCCCTGCTCTGTGGGAAACGGCTGCGGGGGGGGTGGGGGGTGCAGGAGGAGGAGGTGTGGCGGCACCGGGCCTGCCCTCTGCCTTGCTGCCTCCCAGGCTCTGTCATCTCTGTGCTAATGCAAAAGTGACAGCTGACGGGGTGCGAAGAGGCACTTTCAGGGGAGGCACATGAGCTCAGAGCAGATTTGCCTTGCCGGAAGAAGGTCCCAGAGTCAGCCGCCACTGGCACCTCCAGGTGGCACCAGGGGAGACCCAGGGCAGTCCTTGTGGGTCAGCACAGGAAGTCCTGAGCAAGGCGGGTCAAGGGCCTGACTCCATTTCCAATGTTTTCCAAACACACATCTTAGGTATTCAAAGTCTTGAATGAGGAAGGAAGCTTCAGAGCAGTCAGTGGACCCAAAATGTTTTGAGGCCGAAACCTCCTTGGCCCATAAACTCACCCCCAGTATACCCCCTGCCCTACAGAAAAGTATTATGCAGAGTATTGGTTTGCATAACCTGTTAAGGAAGGTGACGGCACAATAAAAACAGTCACAATTTGTTGAAAATCTAGTTGAAACTGACGTAATTGATTCCCAAAAACGTATGGACTTCATCCAGTAATTTCAGCTTTTCAAAGTCCAAAAGTCATTTGCCCCTCTAGCACCTCTTAGTGCCCCCTAGGCAATCCCACTGCCCCCCGAGGGAGGAGCCACCCTCTGGCCTGGAGCTTCCATGTTTCTCTTGCTGAGAGAACCGGAGTGTGAGAAGGCTTCTGGGAGGGAGAAGTTTTGCTGACCCAGCCAGGGAGCTTGGAGTGGCACCCCAGGGGCGCTGGAGGGGGGCGGTTGGCTGCCCCACCACGTAGGAGGAAACGAGCTCCTCAGAGAAATAAGGGGAGAGTTTGTGTGTGTGCTGAGGGAGCGTCTCGCTCTAAGAGGCTTGGAGGCCCCTTGGTCCTTTGCATTCCGTGCCAGACAGAGTGACCGTTGGGGAAGGGCAGTTGGGCCCAGGGTCTCGGGGGGGGGGGGGCTTCAGAAGGAATGGCTGCAATGTCACGGCTCCTGCTGGCTTCCTCGCGTTCGCAACCGTTGCTCCAGCTTTTCAGCTAGTCAGTCCTTCCCCGCAAAGTAGGCGTACTCCTGAGGGTGCTTTAGGAAGGCCCGAGTTGAAGTTCTTGGTGGGCAGTTGATTTAGGGGATGCCCGGGCCCCAAACAATGCCCAAGCACTTTCGAGGCCACCCTTGGGCCTTCGGATCGGGGCCTGGGAACGAATGGGGAGCTGGGGCCCTCCTTTTGGCCAGGGAGCCTTGCGCAGATCATGGCCCCCAACTGGAGGGGGGAGAGGCTTCATATCCTCCTTGGGGCCACAGATCAGCCTGCCTCTGGGGTCCTGCTCTGCTCCATTGGGGGCCAGCATCCCTTAGCCTTGCCTGGGGGGCAGTTTCAGCAGGCTGTGCCCCTCTCTCCTCCCAGCAGAGGCTGGACCCCGTGCAGAGCAGCTTCTTCCACACAGTTGGGTCCCCTTTGTTGGCTCCGATGTTTACAGCCTCCTCCTTTTCTCTCTTTGCTGAACCTCTCAGGGCGAATTCACGAGAAAGCGCAATGTCAGACGCAGGAAGTAGCACGGATGGGAAAACAGATTTACCCAACGGTAAGAGGAGCAGGGTGGAGGGACTACAGAAACTTATATTGGCCTGAGTTCTTGGTGTGCTTTTTTCCAGTGGCTTCCAGCCACGTCTCTTTGGACTTGCGGGTCCCTGAATTGCAAGACCCACAACTTGCACATGGGCTAGATTCCCACAAAGCTTCCTGACACAGGTCTGGAGTGTGTCTCTGACACAGGAGGGGAGGCCTCTCGCCCGCCATGTCCAGTGAGCTCAGGATTCCTTGCAGCTTGACCAGAGAGAGGTTCTGAGCTCGTGTTTCAGGCCGTTGTGGATGCAGAGTCGCCGGGAGAAGTCAGAGCCGCAAAGGCTGGGGTGGAAGAAGAAGCCCTCCCTTTTGGTTTGGCACATGCCCACTCCTGAGTGCAGTGTCCAGGCCTGGGCAGTGCAACATGATCTCTTTGGCTCTGGGTTTTGAAACCCAAGTTGCGTGGCGGCGGCAGCGGCGGCAGCAACTTCTGAGCTGAGTCCTTGGAGAGCTGCTGAATCTGGCTCCACAGTGGAGGTGGTGAATGCAATAGGTGCCCCCCCAGGGGTGCGTGTGCCCCCCTCACCGAACCCGTGGGTCCCGTTGCTCATACTCCCCATTTCTAAACCCACCCCAAAGCAGCTCTGTCGCATTATCTGCCCCTCCAGCTGACCTGGGGCACAGTCTGGCCTCTTCCCTGGAATTGTAGCATGCAGCAACCCTCTGTCTCTAGAGCTCCATTTGCTGCCATCCCGTCCACAAATCATAGAATTTTAGAGGTGGAAGGGACCCCTGGAGGTCATCCAGTCCAACCCCCCTACAATGCTGGAGAATCCCTGGCAGGTGCCCCCTCCCCAGCCTCTGCTTCAAAACCCCCAACGAAGGAGACTCTGCCACCTTTCGAGGGAGTCCTTTCCACTATCAAGCAGAAAGCTCTTCCTAGCGTTGAGTCGGAATCTCCTTTCTGGTTTCCTCCCCTGGAGCAGCAGAAAACAAGCTTGTCTTCCATGGGCCAGCCCTCCAGAGAGTTGTAGATGGCTCCCATGCCACTCTCAGCCTTCCCTTCTCCACGCTAAACATCCCCAACTCCCTCAGCCGCTCCTCACGAGGCTTCATCATCACGCCGTCTCCCAAGGCTTTGTCGCCAGACCCTTCATCATCTCAGTCATCCTCCTCTGCCCACCTTCCAGCAAACATGACAAGAGTTTCATGTGGCTCTTCCTCTTGCCTTGGGGAAGGGCTGTCATAGCTCCTCTGCAGGGCACCTGTTTGGCATGCGGAAGGTCCTGGGTTCAGTCCTGCTGGCGCTGGGGAAGACCCCTGCCTGAAGCCTCAGAGAGCCATTGCTGGCTTCCAGTGTAGAGAGCAGTGAGCCAGGTGGAGCCCAGGGACCCCGACTCAGTTTAAGGCAGCGCCAGCCAAGTCAGGGCGAAGGGGAATGGTTATTTTCTGAGGGAAGCTTCAGAGCTCAACAGCAAAGCACTTGCTCTCAGTCCTCTTTGGCTGGGAAAGGTCTCCTCGCTTAGAACCCCAGCGAGCCATCGCTGCCTGTCAGGACGGAGAGTCCAGAGCTGGCCAGACCCGACCGGGTGCACGAGGCGGCCTTGCTCTGTTCTTGAGTGTCAGCCCCAGCAGAGTTCATGCCGAGCGGATGGAGCCTGGCGGCACAGAGGGCAAACAAGCAGAGCGGCATGACGCGTCTCGGGTGGGCGGGAAGAGTGTTGGCAGCTCTGCGGATCCAGCTGGCAGCGAGGGAGTGGATCCATCCTCCCTCAGCAGCTTTCCCCCACAGCCGGAGCAAAGGGGAAGGTTTTTGAGTTAGGCAAGTTCTGGGTTGCAGCTCAGCCCCTTCTGACCGACTTGAGGAGCTGGGACTCTGACTCAGCCCAGACGGCGTGGAGATGACTCCCTCTTTCAAACAAACAATGATTTATCGATTGCCTTCTAAACCGCCCTCTCAATTGACACAGAAGGTAACGGAAAACAGCTTAAGATGTTTAAAACAAGACTAGCAAGTGGATAGTCATGACAAAGACCCATTTATCCTGCGAGGAAAGCCTCTTGGGGCAAAAAGTGGGCACCTAGGCAGGGATGTTGTGCCACAGAACGGGGCAGTCACCCTCGAGGCCCTGCTCTTCTGAGCTACTGCTGAAGGAGCTTCTGAGATCTTGAGGGTTTGCAGGAGAAACTCACCCACAGCCTGCCCTGATTTGTTGTGTGGATAAGGGATAAGGCAGTCTCTCAGGTGACCGGGTGCTGGGCTGTATAAGGCCTCCTGCGTTACTACCGGCACCTTGAATTTGGCACCCAGGGCAAATCCCACAAGTCAGGTGTTAAATGCTGGCAGTTGGTTTTCAGTTGTGACCCCTGGACCAACCCTGAGGGTAGCCCCACGTTAGAGACATGGCCGTAATCCAGTGCAGTGCCTTTGGAGTTTTCCTCCATTGTCCGGGGTTGGGCTAGATGACCATGGGGGGTCCCTGCAGGACCTGCAGTTCTGTGAGTAGCCACAGATATCGAGCGTGGTGTGGTTTTCTCCAGGCTGAGGCGGAGAGGGCTAGGCAGGATGCCAGAAAAAGAACTGTTAGTGCATCGTGAGCGGATGCGAGAGCGATGTGGCTGTGGCACCTGTCACCCCACTGATCGCCAGGGTTGATTCGGCTGATCTGGCGGGCGCCCCCTTCCTCCCTCCTGAAGCCGTGCGCTTGGTGGAAGAGGACGGCCATCCCCGATAGAAGGAGTGTTTTCAAGGGTATACGATTATTGCTGCTTCTTGAGCCATCCCCTTGTGGTTTGATAAACCTCTGTGTTGTTGGGGGCGGTCCCAGACTTGTGCTGCCTGGAGCAGTCTAGCAGGGGCTCCGATGGGAACGGAAACCTGGGGTGGGGAAGAGGCTTTCCTGCGGCCTCACCAGCTGCCTCTCTTCCCTGCACAGGAAGCTTATCCAGCAGCCCGGAGGAGATGTCTGGCGCCACGGAGGGCCACGAGACGTCCTCGGGGGTGGAGGTCGAGGCTTCCGACCTGAGCCTGAGCCTCACGGGGGACGAGGTGGGGCCCAACCGCACCTACACGGAGAGCTCGGCGGAGGAGAAGGACTCGGACAGCATGGACGACACGGGCCACTACTCCATCAACGAGATGAACCGCACCTACGACCGCTCCCACTCGGAAGAGGAGGAGGAGGAGGAAGAGGAGGAGGAGGAGGAAGAGGAAGAAGAGGTGCAGGCGGCCGAGGCCCAGCGGTCCCGCCGGCGAGCCCAGCGCAAGCGTCCCAACCGGGACCGGGACTCCTCGGACGATGAGCGGGCCCTGGAGGACTGGGTGGCCTCGGAGACGACGGGGCTGCCTCGGCCGCGCTGGCGGGCGGTGCAGGCGCTGCGGGAGAGGGCTCTGGGCTCCTGCGCCCGCTTCGTCCACGAGGCCTGCGGCGCCCAGGTCTTTGTGCAGCGCTTCCGGCTCCAGTATGGGCTGGAGGGCCACACGGGCTGCGTCAACACCTTGCACTTTAACCAGCGCGGCACCTGGCTGGCCAGCGGGAGCGACGACCTCAAGGTGGTGGTCTGGGACTGGGTGCGGAGGAAGCCGGTGCTGGAGTTTGAGAGCGGCCACAAGAGCAACGTCTTCCAGGTGAGGGGGGCTCCTTCGCCCAGCCTTGGGGTTCGTTGGTTACAGCACAAAGCAAAGAATTCATAGTATCGTGATAGTGAAAGGAGGGACGTGGGTGGCACTGTGGGTTAAACCACAGAGCCTAGGACTTGCCGATCAGAAGGTTAGCGGTTCGAATCCCCGTGACGGAGTGAGCTCCCGTTGCTCGGTCCCTGCTCCTGCCAACCTAGCAGTTTGAAAGCAAGTGCAAGTAGATAAATAGGTACCGCTCTGGTGGGAAGGTAAACGGCGTTTCCGTGCGCTGCTCTGGTTCGCCAGAAGCGGCTTAGTCCTGCTGGCCACGTGACCCGGAAGCTGTACGCTGGCTCCCTCAGCCAGTAAAGCGAGATGAGCACCGCAACCCCAGAGTCAGTCACGACTGGACCTAATGGTCAGGGGTCCCTTTACCTTTACCTAATAGTGAAAGGGGAGTAGGCAATTTGAAAGGCCACAGATGGATTAGCAGCTCAAGACCTGGGTGAAGAGGAATGTTTTCGCCTGGTGCTGGAGCCACTGCAGGAAAGGCCCTGTGCTCATGTTGCCATCCTCTGGACCTCTCATGTCGATCTGGGGAGATGCAGTCCATGACGTATTGGGGTCCTGAGTCTCACAAGGCTTTGTAGGTCAAAACCAGCACTTTGAATTGAGCCCGTAAACTTACCAGGCACCCTTTGCAGTTGGCCAAGATGGGCGTTGCATGCTCAGGCCGCCTAGTAAGCAACCTGGCCACCAAATTCTGCACCAGTGAAAGTTTCCAAACCGTCTTCAGAGGCAGCACCATATGCAACTCCCATGACGTTCACGGAGCGCTGTGCTCTTCGGTAGGGCAGGGCTCAATCTGACTGTGGCCCACGGGGCCCCTTCCTTTCTCAGCCAGTACTTCCAGGCGTTTGGGCTGCTGATTGGTGGGTTTTGGGAGAGGGGGTGGGCCCACACTCCTGCTAGGGGCCTTCCCTGTTCTAGCAGCTGCTCCTGGGCAGGCCTTTAGCTCCTCCTCCCTGGGTGTCACTCAAAGCCTGGGAAACCAAGCTCCCTGCCCCCCTTCTGCATCTCTCCTCTGCCCCTTGCTGGCTGGAGGGGGGGGTGTCACTCTGGGGTCATTTTGTGTGCGGAGGAGGGGAGGGTCTCCTTGTCCATCAGCTGCAGTCTCAGGGCCTCCTCTTTCTCTCTCCTGCCCTGCCAGGCCAAGTTCCTCCCCAACAGCGGGGACTCCACCCTTGCCATGTGCGCCCGGGACGGCCAGGTCCGTGTAGCCGAGCTCTCCGCCACCCAGTGCTGCAAGACCACCAAGCGGGTGGCCCAGCACAAGGGGGCTTCGCACAAGGTGAGTGGGCCGGCTGGGTTGGAGGGAGGCTGGGCAGCGGGCTTGTAGTCCTGGGGGAGGGGGCACAGAAAGCGAGAGGGTGAGAGCTTGCGCCCATCTGCACGCTTCGCTTCCCTAAGGGGTGGTGGGGAAGGTTTGACCCAGTAGAATTGATCTACTGGACATCTTTCATGGATGCTTTAGTTGAGATTTCCCGCATCGCATGAGGTGTGGTCCCTTCCATCTCTATAATTCAATTAGCTTTGGAAAAAGTCCCTTAGAGACGAAAGAGGAAGTGGGAAAGAACAGCACCCCTCCATCTTCCTCTTTCAGCTCTCTCCAGTGTTTGATGTGGGGCTCATGAGCAAGGGAGCAGCGATGTGGGGTGCTATGGGGCCTCACTGATGCCAGGGGAAATTCTCGAAGGTGCCATTTTGCCCAGGAGCCCCAAATAACCAGGCCCTGCCTGATGTCAGCGGCGCTGAGGGCTGGGAAGAGATGCAGTCCAGCCTTGCAAAAAGGCTTCAGGGATGTTTATATAGCTCGGAGTGGGATTTCCCCCGCTTTATTTATTTTTCTTTATTTCATAAACATTTGTACACTGCTTGATTGTAAAAAAAAGGTCTCAAAGCGGTTTGCAAAAAGATGAAACCATAAAATAAAAAGAATTGCAACAGTACAACTTGCAAAAGTTGAAATACTTAAACAGGGTTAAATTTCTAATCACCCGGTGGGCTTGTCTGAACAGAATGCTTTTAGCAGGCCCTGAAAAGAGGATGGTGAATGTGCTTGCTTGGCATCAATAGGCAGGGAGTTCCAAAGGGCAGGTTCTGCCACACTAAACGATGGACTTCTTACAAACGTGGTGTTGGTATTATGTGGCACGCCTAGTAGTGCCATTTCTGTCGATGGAAGCTCTTGTGTGGGCACATGTGGGGGTGATCTTGCAGGTAAACTGGTCCCAGGTTGTCTTTATTGACTGGTAGTATCACCTTGAACTTGACCTGGTAGGCGATCTCAGAGCACGGGGGGTGCACGCTGGAAAGGCCTCACCCCTGTCAGCAATCGTGTCGCAGCATCCTGCACTAGCTGCAGCTTCCGGGTCAAGTGCAAGGGAAGCCCCACAAAGAGTGCCTTGCAGTAATGCAGTCCGGAAGTGACCGGTGCGTGAACTGGGGTGGCCAGGCTTTCCTGGTCAGGAATGGCCGTAGTTGCCAGCTGCAGTTGGTCAAAGGCACTTCTGGCCACCGAGGCTCCCTGATCCTCAAGGGACAGCGCCGGGTCCAGAAGCTCCCCAAACTGCAAGGCTGCTCCAATTTCTCAGACCCGGGAGCTGCTCACCCACACTGCCTCCATCTTGCTAGGAAGTCTTTGGCCCTTGAGTTGCTCTGGCCTGGCAGCTTCTTGGGGATCGGCTGCTGGGCCGCGGGTCCCAAGGGAGTGTTGTCCGAGGGCACACAAGGGGTGATGGGGGGAGGCCTCGCTGCAGTTTCCCCCCTCAAACCAGCCCGCCTCTCTCTCTCTCTCAGTTGGCCCTCGAGCCAGACTCCCCCTGCACTTTCCTCTCGGCTGGCGAAGACGCCGTGGTCTTCACCATTGACCTGAGACAAGACCGGCCAGCTTCGTAAGTGTGTGGGGCCCCCTCTCGTTGCTCTAACTCTTGGCCTGCCCCCCCCAGTAGTTCTCCTGCCCCCTTCTCTACTTTATCCCCAGCCCCCCTTGTTCCACACTCCCTCTCTAGATCAGTCCACCCAACCTCTTCCTGCTCTCTTGAGCCACGGCTTGGGCTCCTCTTTCTTAAGGCTGGGCTGGTTTCAGTTCAATAAGTTGTCCAGATGTGGAGCGCACCCCCCCCCCGGCCGCTCTGCCCCTCTCCTGTGGTTTTTTTCCACTCCATGTCCTGCTCTTCTCTGGGGTGGGGGGATTTGGGCTCAGATTCCCCCCCCCCCCTCCAGGCTGCCGAGCATTTGGGGTGGCAGCTGTTTTCCTCCCGCCTTCCTGGCTCCACTGAAGGGCCCCCTCCTCGTTCTCTTCCTTGAAGCCTGGAGCCAAGAAACAACTCCTTGCCACTTTTGAGCAGGACACGGCTGGGTCCATTGGGGTCTCCATGCTGGAGCCTGAAGGGGCGGGTGGTTTTTCTCCATCGGGACTCATAAGCTGGTGGGGGGAGGTGTGTGTGTGTACCGTATTTTTTGCTCTATAAGATGCACCAGACCATCAGACGCACCTAGTTTTTGGAGGAGGAAAACAAGAAAAAAATATATTCTGAATCCCAGAAGCCAGAACAGCAAGAGGGATCGCTACGCAGTGAAAGCGGCAACCCCTCTCACTGTTCTGGCTTCTGGGATAGCTGCGCAGCCTGCATTCGCTCCATAAGACACACACACACATTTCCCCTTACTTACTAGGAGGGGGAAAGTGCGGCTTATGGAGCGAAAAATACGGTATCTAGCCTTCTATCTCTATAGCTCACCTTCTAAGGATCTCAAGGCAGCAGAGCTTATTTCTCCCCACAACGACCCTGTGAGGTGGCTTCTGCTGAGAGGCAGCGAGTGGCCCAAGGTCATAGTCTCTCCCCGCTCCTGGCGAGGAGGGGGGTGAGGAGACTCTTTCCACTGAGGGGAATTCAAGCCCCCTCCCCTCTCTTTCTGGTTTGCATCCTCAGGAAGCTGGTTGTGACGAAAGAGAAGGAGAAGAAGATTGGCCTCTACACCATCTACGTGAACCCGGCCAACACCCACCACTTTGCTGTTGGGGGCAGAGACGAGTATGTCAGGTGAGACCCCCTCCCGCCTGGCGACATCTCAGGGACCACTGAGCCCGCCCCCCGTCTCCCAGAACCCCGCAGTTCAAGTGAAGGCAGGGGAGGCTGTTGCCCTGGCTGGCGTTAGGGGGAGGCATTGACCCACTTTGGGGTTCTGGGGGCCTGTGGGGTTGAGGGGAGGGAAGCATCTTAATGGCTCGTTGTTGGGTCCATTGTGCCCCCCTCTTGGGCACCCGCGTCTCCCTCCCGTGCCCCCTGCGGACATCTCCCCAGTGTGCAAAGGGATAAAAATTTATTATAGTGATTTTATCATTTATCCGTCACTCATCTGACTGGGTTGCCCCAGACACTCTGGGTGGCTTCCATCGCATATACAGTGGACGCTCGGGTTGCGAGCAGGATCCGTGCTGGATGCACGTTTGCAACCCGCAGCAGCGCGTCTGCGCACGCACGGGTTGCGATTCTGTGCTTCTGCACATGTGCAAAGCGTGATTTAGCACTTCTGCGCCTGCGCGACCGCCGAAACCCGGAAGTAATCCGTTGCGGTACTTCCGGGTTTTTGGTGGGTGCATAACCCCAAAAAACGCAACCTGAAGCGGCTGTAACCTGAGGTATGACTGTAAAAAACATAATGAAACATCAGTCGTTAAAAACCTCCCGATACAGTCCGGCCTTATTTGCTTTTAAATAAAGAAATTGAAATGGCAGGCCTTTCCTTGCTCTGGGCGGGTGCCTGGATGTTGCTCTCAGCCACCTGCTCACTGCGATGTGACCTTGGGGTAATAGGCGTGAGCAAGGGAAGCCGGGCAGCAGCCCTGAGCAACTTACAGGCAACAGCCCCAGCGGCACCCAAGGGTCTCTCTCTCCCCCTCTCCTCGGGCGCCTTCCCTATTAGGTGGGTAGCTCCCCACACAACACGATTTCAGTTATGCGCACGGGGGCATGGAGCATAACCCCTGCGTAAGTAGGGGACGCATGTAGAAGTGAACGAGGCTGCTGCTTTGCATAGTGTCTTCTTAAAAGTGCAGTAATATCCAAGGCAACACAATGACGAAGTACAACAATGCGATGTCAATATAAATTCTTTATATAATCTATACAGAACATTAAACAGTATGAAATATATGAAACATGCCCTCTCTGCAAAACCAAATAAAGAATCTGACCCATTGCTTCTTTCAGAGACTTGCATAGTCTACAAAGACTTTCAGAGACTTATAAGACTTATGTTTATTTGGCTCTGTTTTCAAGAGAACCCATCAAGAGTGCATATTTTGTGACTTTCGGAGATTTATAAGATTTCTGTTTATTTGGTTTTGCAGAGAGTGCATGTTTCATATATTTCATACTGTTTAATGTTCTGTATAGATTATATAAAGAGTTTATATTGACCTGGCATTGTTGTACTTGGTCATTGTGTTGCCTTGGATATCACTGATAATTGTTTGCAACACGGGGCTTTAATTGTTTGGTTACTTCTTAAAACTGCAATCTGACCCCCTTTTCCCTTCTGGCGTTTCCCCAGGGTCTACGACCAGCGGAAGATCAATGAGAACGAGAACAACGGTGTGCTGAAGAAGTTCTGCCCTCGCCACCTGGTAAGGGCCTTCCTGGGGTCCACGTTCCTTCTTCCCTGCCAGGGTCTTTGCCCTTCGTCCCCCAGCCCTGCGGTGGCTCTGGTAGCAGGAGCACAGCCTTCAGAGAGCGCCCAAAGAGCCTGGCTTGTGGATCAGGCCAAGGGGAACCCGCCCAGTCCAGCCTCCTGTCCTCCCAGTGCCGAAATGCTCCAAACAGCTTAGCAATCTGGACAGACTGCCCCTGGCGGTTCCATAAGAACGCAAGAAGCGCCTGGCTGCTGAATCTGATCAGCCCACCTAGTCCAGCCTCGTGTCGTCACAGGGGCTGGCTAGATGCCCCCAAGGAACCCCCCCCCCCCCGAGCGAGTGGGATGCTGGATTGTTAGAGGCCGCCTCTCTCTGAAATCTTGGTCTGCCTGCCCCAAGTGCAAAAGCTGCCTCTGTGCTCAGCCCACGTGGCTCTTGGGCATAAGAGCCATAAATAGCAACACTCTAGAGGTCCTGGGCCCTAAGGAGGTGGAACGCTCTCTCTCCTGAGACCAGGGCCCTGCGGGATCTGATTTCTTTCCGCAGGGCCTGCAAGACAGAGTTGTTCCGCCTGGACTTTGGCTTGGAATCAACTTGATCTCCTTCCCCTCTTTCCTTATTCCTTTCTCCTTCTGTGACGGAACTCCTATTTGGGGACTTCCCTGCCTTTTTTCCTGGTCCATGTAGGACCAGTCTGGATAGTTAGCCTTGGTGAAGATTTGACATTTTCTTCTTTTTTTTATATAAAATTTTTATTGGTTTTTCACCTTTTATAAAGACAAAATACACACAAAAAAGACAAAAGACAAAAACATGTATAATTTCAGAAAATCCTACTTTCCTAACCTTGTTCCCTGACTTCCCCCCACCCCCCTTCATGCATCCCAATTCCCAGAATTATGTCAGCAGAAGATTTGACATTTTCATCCCCAAAAAGTTTTTGATTTGAGTTTCTACTGAAATGAGGCTGCATTTTAATGTTTTATTTTAATCCTGTTTTTAAGTTGTATTTTAATCAATTGTTTTTACACCTGGTGTTAGCCGCCCTGAGCCCTGTCTTGGCTGGGGAGGGTGGGGTATAAATAAATAAATTATTATTATTATTATTATTATTATTATTATTATTATTATTATTATTATCTGGGGCTGGAGGGTCTTTGGGAAGGTGCTCTGCTGAGCTTTCCTCGCTCCCCGATTCCTCTGTAGGTGAACAGCGATTCAAAAGCCAACATCACTTGTTTGGTCTACAGCCACGATGGGTCAGGTACGTGGGGCATAGGGGGAGCTCTCCGGGGGGGGGGGTCCTCTTCTGTTGTGTTGGGTGCCAGGACAGCCCTTGACCAGGAGAGCCTGGGAGAGGCACCTTCCAGGGTGTCCCAGACAAGGAAGTGCAACAGAGGGAGGGAGGGGGTTGTCCCAGTGCCCCCCTCCCTGGTGAAGGCTGGGAGGTTGTGATGTCTGCTGGCCAGCCTCCCCCCCCCACCAAGGCCAAAGAAAGCTCTCCCCTCCTGCCATTTCCCAGATGCAGCTGAGCTTTCCCCAATGTGTCTTGTTGCAGAGCTTGTGGCCAGCTACAACGACGAGGACATCTATCTCTTCAACGCGTCCCACAGCGACGGAGCCGAGTACCTGAAGAGATACAAGGGGCATCGGAACAACGCCACAGGTGCAGGAGCAGCCCCCCCCCCCGCCACCCCTGGCAGGGGGAAATGCCCCCTGGACTTGATGGCCTGTGGGGCTGGCAGAGCGCCTGGCCTAGCCTCGCTCAAACCCCAGGCGCTTTTGCTAATGTTGAAAACTTCCAAGAAGGGGCAGGTCTGATCTAGAGATATATATGTAGGCAGGCAGTAGGCTCACAACTTACATGAGGGTTGTGTTCCGGGGGGCTGCATGCAAAGGGGAAATCGCACAAAGTCGGGACGACCCAGAATGCCCCACATCTCTGTGTGACTATCGCTACCTGGGTAGATTGAGGCTTTTGAAAGCCTGTGGGTGGCTCCCATGAAATCTCAGGTGGCCCCTTCCAACTGGTCCCCCCCCCCCATTTATTTCCCCTCCACCCACGCAAAGCTGCAGTTTCATAAGTAAATCACATGTGAGTTGTAGTGTTCCTGTAAATGTAATTATAAATGCATTCTCTGGCCAAAATGAGATTGATTTTGCCAGGGACCAAGCAGATAAGCAAGTGAGGAAGGGATTCCAAAGTCGTCGTCCCCCCCAGCATCACCCCCACACTCCCCAATCACCCCCTGCCCCTGTTCTCTCCCCACATGGCCCCCTTGATGGCCGCAGGGCCCAGAGTCACAGCTTCCACGCACCCCCTGAGCAAGGGAAACTTGCTCCTCTGGGAAAGGAGGGAAGGAAGGGGGGGCAGGGTCTCCTGGTCCCCTTAGTGCAGAGGGGGGGCTGCTGTTCTCTTGCCAGGAGGGGCAGCGGTTTTGCCGGGCACTCACCCAGACCACTTCTCTGCCTGCAGTGAAGGGCGTCAACTTCTACGGCCCCAAGAGCGAGTTTGTGGTGAGCGGCAGCGACTGCGGGCACATCTTCCTGTGGGAGAAGTCGTCCTGCCAGGTGGTTCAGTTCATGGAAGGCGACCAAGGAGGCGTGGTGAGGGGCGTGGCTGGCCGGAGGGCTGCTTGGACTGGGAGGGGGGCACAGCTGGGCAGGCTTGGTTAAGGGGGTGGGTAGAATTCAGGGGGCGGCAACCCGAAGGCCTGTCCTGTTGGCTCCTGGAAGAAACGGGTGCAGAGCCTGTCAGCATTGCCCTTGAGCCAGTGCCACCAACTGGACTCATCCACTTCAGCCCCGACTGGGCTAGGCGAGCTGGGTAGCACTTCCAGAGACCACCTTCTGCACAGGAACAGGTCAAAGTGCTGTGGACTCACAGCTTAGAGTTGTGAGCACCAGATTCACTCCAACAAAAAGACAGTCGTCGCACAGCAGAGTCTAGCAGAGTATATAAACAACTCGGAGAGCAGCTCTGTAGAATATCTTCTTTATTCTATCTACAACTATACAAACTATATACAGAGCTTAATAGGTCTAAGCATAAATAAATGCTGCACTGCACTGAGTGTCTGTAGCTGTCTTAGCAGCAACCTTATCTATACACACGATCTCTAACACTCAGTCTCTCTCTCTCCGACACACTGACTGACTGACTGATGTTAGGCTGGAGCAGAATAAGTAGAGAGCAGAACACTGCCCCTCCTCTCTGGAAAATCACCAGACTCATCAGCAGATTCTTGGATATGGGAGGGGTGAAATCTCCTCAGAGCCCACCTCTTTCCTGAAGCAAATCTGCCATCCCTTCTTATCCTTGGGGGGGGGGGGGACACACACAACACACCATCTTTTCTGCCTCCCCCAGCATGTCTACTTTGGGAGGGGCAGGAATGCAGGCCGTGGGACAGAGCAGTGACTCCTCTGCTACCTTCTTGCCCTCTCAGCTGTTTCTGGGGCGACCCAGAGCCACAACTCCGCTCCAGAAAAAAAAGGTTTTTGGATATTCTTTCAGGTCAACTGCCTGGAGCCCCACCCTCACCTGCCAGTCTTGGCCACCAGCGGTTTGGATCACGACGTCAAGGTCTGGGCCCCGACGGCGGAGGTGCCCACCCAGCTCACCGGCTTGAAGGAGGTGAGGGCGCCTTCTCAGCCCCATGGAGACTCAGGGGGCCCCTGCTGGCCAAGACCCTCTCTCCTCCGCCCTGCAGTCTGGGGGAAGCTAGCATGGCGGGTGGGGTGGGGGCGTCCCGTTTTGGTTGGACTCCCAGCGGGGTCAGGGATGAGGGTGATGGTGGATGTCGGAGGAGACCATATAACACCGGTCTTGAAAGACCTACATTGGCTCCCAGTACGTTTCTGAGCGCAATTCAAAGTGCTGGTGCTGACCTTGAAAGCCCTAAACGGCCTCGGTCCAGTATACCTGAAGGAGCGTCTCCACCTCCATCGTTCTGCCCAGACACTGAGGTCCAGCACCGAGGGTCTTCTGGCAGTTCCCTCCCTGCGAGAAGTGAAGTTACAGGGAACCAGGCAGAGGGCCTTCTTGGTGGTGGCGCCTGCCCTGTGGAACACCCTCCCAGCAGATGTCAAGGAAATAAACAACTATCTGACTTTTAGAAGACATCTGAAGGCAGCCCTGTTTAGAGAAGCTTTTAATGTTTGATGTTTTATCATATTCTTAATATTATTAATACTCTGTTGGGAACCGCCCAGAGTGGCTGGGGAAACCCAGCCAGATGGGTAGGGTATAAATAATAAAGGATGCTGATGATGTCCGGAGGAGCACAGACGCTGGCTGGGAAGGAGGTGGCTGGGGTTGTCCTTCCACGCCTCTCTGGGAGGCTTCCTGTGGCTTCCTGCGCTTGTGGGGAGCTCATCAGCACTGGAGCCAGTGGCCATTCAATGAAGTGGAGGATTGGAAGGTTCAGGACAGATAAAAGGCCCTCCCTCTTCACTAGGCGGGCCACTGAGTCGGCAGGGACACCCAGGGCAGTGCAGCAGTCTTGGGTTCCGAATGGGCCCTGGGCAGCCTAGTGACCCTCTCTTCCTCCTCCTCCTCCTCCTCCTCCTCAGGTGATAAAGAAGAACAAGCGAGAGCGGGACGAGGACAGCCTGCACCACACGGACATGTACGAGAGCCACCTGCTCTGGTTCCTGATGCACCACTTCCGACAGAGGCGGCACCACCGGGTAGGCGGACGGGCCAGGCTGAACGGGGGGGGGGCAGGGGGGAGGGTGGTGTCTTGGAAGACAGGAACGGGGGCCTTGAAGCTCACCCCATGGGGGTTTCGGTCGGTTGGGAGCGCGTGGGGCTACCGAGTTAAAGCCCGTCCCTGAATGACACAGCCGTGGGTGAGCCTGTTTTGGCGATGGGCTGATCCTGCGTGCGCTGAGCCCCCTCTGCTCTCCCCCCCTCCAATGTGGGACACGGTCACAGCCCCCTACTCTTCCCTTTCCCCCAGCGCCGAAGAGATCCAGGCACAGGGGCGACGGACAGCGACTCGGACGACTCCCCCAGCTCCTCTGACACGTCGGACGATGACGAGGAAGGCCCGGACCGGGTGCAGTGCATGCCTTCTTGAGACCCCCCCTCCGAGGATGAGGAAGAGGTGGGGGCGTGAAGAGTGTGCAGACTTGAATCGGCAACAAGATGCCCCCCACTTTGAATTGCCATCTATTCCCCCTCCCTGCTTTTTACTGAAACACTAAGGAAAGCCCCCCCCTGCCCCCCACCCTCCTTGTCGCTGGCCCTCCCCCAGGGGCAACCTGCTTGGCATTAATTGCACTTGGACTTTGCTTGAGGGGGGCAGATGAGCGGGGGGGGACACACACATGGGACGCCCTGGGATTCCCTTCTGCTCTCCCCCTCCTCTCTCTGCCTCGGTTTTGGCATGGGGAAGAGAGAGGCCTGCCCCCTTCCACCCCCTCATTTCCCCAGAGGCATGGGGTGGGGGAGTCGGAGGGAAGGGGCTTGGTTGCTCCCCCCCCCCGCCATTCCCTGTGAAGCTTCCTTTTGAGTGAGCTGAGTTCGGGTTCTGCCTCCCTCCTCCTTTCCTTTAAGATGTTGGTGTGAGCCCCAAAGGGGGCATTTTTTGGAGGTTTTGTGCTTTTTTCTCCCGCCCCCACTCCCGTTTTTGAGGAGCGCCCTTGCTTGCCCGCTTCCAGGATGAGCAAACTTGGACTCTTCGCTTTATTTCTGATTACATTTTCTTTTTTTAGAGGGGGGGGGCGTTCTTCTCCCTCCGCCTCCTGTTTTTTGTGTTCTTCCTTCAGCAGAGTTCTAGCGGCATGAAGAGCCCCCTTTTGCAGTCTAGAGCTTGCCTTGGCCCCCTCGGACGCCCCTTCGCCCAACCTTTTTGGAGAGTAAAGGTTTTTTTGTTTTTATTTAAAGAGAGGTTTAAATGCAGAGAAGAGACATGGGGCTGATGCCCCTCCCCCTTTTGCAGTGGGGAGGGGGGCTCATTCGTGCCCTGCGGAGGGAGAGGGGTTCTCGTGCGATCCCCTCCATTTGCCCGAAGGTTCTTCGTGTTTCATTTCCCCCGCTCCCCTTCCCTTTAAAAAATAATCTTATTTGTTTTCAAAAACAACTGCTCTTCCCCCCCCCTCCCATCGCTGTTTAGAGGCCTAATTTTATATGTATTAAACAAGACAAGAACCAAATTAAAACTTGGATGTTATCAAGTTAAAATTATTGTAAAAGTTTAAATATATATATTATATAAATGCAATAAAAGAATTGAGAGACAGGCCTGGCTGTGTGTGAAATGGGTCCGCTGGGAGCCTGGCCAGATCTTCCTCTTTGGCTCCGTGGGCCTGGGACAGGAGGTGGGGCTCTGGCCCCCCTTTCTGCGGCCTTGTTCGCCTAATAGACTCCACAGGCCTGGAGGGGGCTCTCACTTCAGCCGCCCCCCCCCGCTTCCTCCTGACCCTTCCTTGCCTTTGTCCCGTCTTTCCTAAATCACCTTTTTATTTTTTGCTTCGCTGGCTGTGCCAGCACTTCTGTGTCCCCCGTGCACCTCCTTGAGTCAGCCAAACTGCTGGAGCATCTTACCTTCGTGATAAGGACATCTTTGGCATCAGCAATATCGAGATCTTCTTCCCAAAGGCAGGCAGCCAGGGGCTGAACTCTTCAGCCTCGAATCCTGGTTTGGTTTTGCTTTTTTGGGGGGTGGCATCCCATAGGGACACGGGTGGCAGTGTGAGTTAAACCACAGAGCCTAGAGCTTGCCAGTCAGAAGGTTGGCGGTTCAAATCCCCGTGACGGGGTGAGCTCCCGTTGCTCGGTCCCTGCTCCTGCCAACCTGGCAGTTCGAAAGCAAGTGCAAGTAGATAAATAGGTACCACTCCGGCGGGAAGGCAAATGGCGTTTCCGTGCGCTGCTCTGGTTCGCCAGAAGCGGCTTAGTCCTGCTGGCCACATGACCCAGAAGCTGTATGCCAGCTCCCTCGGCCAGTAAAGCGAGATGCACATCGCAACCCCAGAGTCAGCCATGACTGGACCTAATGGTCAGGGGTCCCTTTACCTTTACCTATCCAATAGGGGCAGTGCAGAGTTTGAATAGTGGGGGAGGACTCAGTAGCCGTGCCCACCCCCTCCCTACCAAATAAGAGCCAGTGACTTCACTTTGGGGGTCAAACAGACTAGCCCCTCATTTTAAATGTATTTTAATATTGTGTTGGAAGCCGCCCAGAGTGGCTGGGGAAACCCAGCCAGATGGGCGGGGTATAAATAATAAATTATTATAATATTATTATTATTAAAGAGAGTCTCTGGCCGGCTTTTTTGGGGAGCGAAAGAGTGGGTGCCTCGCTTTGTCACAGCAAGATGCCTTGAACGCTTTGGCTGTGTCCAGAGATCAGCTTCGTTCCCAAAACAAATTAATGCCCAAACAGTAAAGGCGAAGGAAGGAGTGTGTCGCTGGTGGCCTCAAGCAAATTATAGACTCGCAGAGCTGGAAGGGGCCCTCCCACGGTCATCTAGTCCAACCCACTGCAATGCAACGATCACAGCTGAAGCTTCCCTGGCAGGCAGCCATCCAACAGATGCAGCCCTCAACCCCCACCAAAAAGTTATCTTTACAGATGGTGAGGTGGCCCTTTTGGTTGTGAGAACGGCTCTTCCTACACACAAACACCCCCCTCCTAGGGCCTGCCAGCTGCGTGGCATTGTCTTCCTCCTCTTCCAGTTTGAGTATTGGGGGGGGGAGCTTAGCTTACTTGCACCAAACACCCAGAAACTTGGGGGGGGGGCTTCTGTGCTGTTTGGCTGCAAGGGGCCCCTCAGGAGGAACAATCGCTCCCCTTGTCTCCCTCTCCTCCTGCTTAACTGAGAGGGGAGAAGGTGTTTTTTTAAAAGAAAACACAGTCATCACGTACACAATACCTTTGACTTTTATTTCCATGATTAGCACAATGACTCTCATTACATTTTGGAGAGAAAATTCGAGGGTGGGGATCAGGGGAGAGTAATCGAAGCAGGAACTTTTATTTCCTTTACTCTAAAAAAAAACAAAACAAAAACCCTTAAAAAATTAACTTTGCAGTTATGACAAGTTTTGATTAAAGAAACATTTTCCTTTTTTAAAAAAAAAGTTGCGGAGAACATTGCCACTTACAGGAGAAGGTAGGAATGAACAGTGCAAGTCAGCAATCCACTTTGGGGGAAGGGGCACCAATTTGGGCACAGCTCAGGAGCTTGGGGTGGTGGGGGCTGTGGAGACCCCTGACCCCTCGTGTTGTCTTGGAAACATGGAATTGGAGAGTGGGTGGGTGGGCTGCAGGCGGCCGAATCCAGACCCCCCCCCATCAATACAGGACTTGGGCTCTCCTTGAGAGCGACTCCCTTTTTAACTTCCCTTCTGCTGGGCAGAAAGACTGCCATCCATCACTTCCACCCGACCGTTAAAAGACACTCGCTTCAGTGGTTTTTCTGAATCTGGACAACGGCCCCAATCCAGTGCGGTGGAAGCGAACCCTGCATCCCCCCCCCCCATTTCATTGGGAACACTTAACCCACAACACTCTTGACGGCATTTATTTAGCACCCCTGGCTCACTTGTCATTGGCCGTTCTGGGAGTACTGGCTTTCCCCAATTTTTTTAACGTACATTTTTCATTTATTGAAGCTGGCAGTGTTTAGCCTAGGCACAGGCAAACTCCAGCCCTCCAGATGTTTGGCACTACAATTCCCATCATCCCTGTCCGCTGGTCCTGTTAGCTAGGGATGATGGGAATTGTAGTCCCTAATATCTGGAGGGCTGGAGTTTGCCTGGAGCAGATTTTTTTCTCGCCAGTGTGGCTACAGTGATGGAGGGTGGAGTTGCCACGGGGAAGCGGGCAGGCTATCTGGCTGTGGGTGAGGAAGACTGGCAAAGGAAAGGAAAAGCTGTTCATTTGCAGAGTGTAGTGGGAGAGGCCCCAATGGCCATCTTGACTAGCCCCCTGCAATGCAGGAATCAGAGGCGAAGAATCCCTGGAAGGTGGCTATCCAGCCTCTCTTTAAAAACCTTCAAGGAAGGAATCCATAGCAGAGGATGGTGCAAATAAGGCTCAGGGGCATCTCAGCCCACGAGTAAAAAACCCCAATCTGCCCCCCCCCAACAGCCAAGTTCATTTACTTGCATGGGGTGGTGGTAAATATATTCCATAGATCCCCTTGATTTGAGTGAACACAAGAGAGGCCTGTTTTTTATCCCGACTTTACACAGAATGCTGCCTTTTTCAATAAATCCTCACAACATCCCTTCAAGGTAGTCCTTATCCCTCCACCGTGTATTTTTGGCTTAGCCAAATTGTAACAAAATACCCCATCAGCTATACTGAAGTTATGCTTATTTATCGTTTTGTTCAAAGAAACACACTTCTTTAATCAAAAATTGTGTTGAGTTAGAAACTAATACTTTGTTACAGTTCCTGTTTGCTGTGGTTTTGTTTTTTGTTTTGGTCCACTTGACAAAAAAAAAAAGAGAGAATAAGTTAACACTAAACACTCAATATTATATTTAATATACATATATTTATAATATATATGTACACACAGTTAGCACGGTCTGAGCGTCAGGGGTCAGGGACAGCTGGGGAGGGAGGAAGTAGAGAGAGCTGGCGGAGAGGCAGGATTGGGGCCTGGCTGTTTCCTTCCCCTGTTCTGGCTCCTGGAGCTTCTGCCCGGCTGCAGCGGACTACAATTCATGCACCTGAACTTAATACGGAGGGCGGGTTTGTACTATTAAAAGAAAATAAAAACCCTGACCATGTCCCGGAATTTTAAATCTAAGACACCAGAGGTGGTTTGACTGATAACATTCAGTCTGCGTGGAAATTGCATCTTTGTGCTCATCTTGGAGGTGAGAAAGTGTTGTGGTGGGGTTAATTTAACAGTACAGTCATACCTCAGGTTACAGACGCTTCAGGTTGCACCATTTCGGGTTGTGCACTGCACTGAACCCAGAAGTACCAGAACGGGTTCCTTCCGGGTTTCGGCACATGCACAGAAGTGCTAAATCGCTCTTTGCACATGTGACAGAAGCGCCAAACTGCAACCCGCGTGTGCGCATAAGTGCGGATCGCAAACACTGCGGGTTGTGAACATGCCTCCTGCACGGATCACGTTCACAACCCGAGCGTCCACTGTATGTGCAAAGTTGCTTTTGTGTGTATGTGTGTATGTGTGTTTGTATATATATATATATATGTGGCTTGTGGGAAGAGGTTCTTTTAAACATTGCAGGGCCTTGCTCATTGGTGGCTCAGCAGCAGAGCACATGCCTGGCTTGCAGAAGGCCCCAGATTCAGTCCCCAGCATTGTCTCCAGTAGGGCTGGGAATTTCCCCTGCCTGACATCCTGGAGACCCAGTGTGTGTGTGTGTGTGTGTGTGTGTGGCGCAGCCACAGCTGGAGGGCCACACAGGTGTGTGTCTGCCTCTCCACCCCCAGCCCTGACCTAGCAGAGAGCCTCCTTTCTCTCTGGCAATGTCACTGGCATTGCAAAATATTTGAGGCGTTTTCATCCAGAGACCAAGCAAGGGCTGCCCTTTAAGAGCTGTGAAGGACTTGGCCATGCCAAGGGTGGTGGGCATTTAGCCCCTAAGCAAAAAAATAGTGTTTTCTGCATCCTGTGATTCTGAGCTGCCTCCTAATCAGCCCCTTTGTTCTTTGCTTTGTTTTGAGCTGTTTGTTCGCTTTTTAATTCCAGCCTCACCCCCCCCCAACCACCCTGTTTCTTTTTTGACACTATTTTTACCCGCTGCCAATTTGCTAATTTGCAATGACATCACCACCACCAACTGTTCAGCTGTAAACATCAGAAGTGTGTGCCTGTGGGGTGTGGGTACTTAAGGGCAGCTGAACCAGAGACCACCCTTCTGCTGAGGTTTTGGCTTTGAGAAGGCAGAGGCTTCCTGGGGCTGATTTTTGTTCCGGTAGGACCTTGGAAGGAGTCGGGGGGGGGGGGAGAAAGAAGGCAAAGGCGGCAGTAGCAGCCCCTTCCCCTCCTGCGCAATTTTTGCACCTCCAGCAGCGTTTGCTGAAGCGCTTCTGCACGTCTTCACACAAAGGCTTCTCTTAGGAGGGCACCAAGCAAGGGCAAGCAGCCCAGTGTCCCTGACCCCCTTAGCTGAGAGCGAACACTCCCCTCTGCTACCGCTCCTCATAGCTTTTCCGCAGGACCCCAGACCCTATATATATCTTGATTTGAAATGTGGCTGACCTCTGCAAGAGCAAGGAGGCTGAGAAGCCCCTTCCACAGTCATGGAATTGCTGAATCAGAAGAAACATCTACTCCAAGCCCCCACATCTAAATCACAACGAAGGCATCCAGGACAGATGGCCCTCCGCTTACAAACCTCCAGCGAAGGAGTGTCCACATGGTCTGGCCCCTTCCTCTAGGCTTGGCTCAATCCAGAAGCAGAACAAGCTGAGAGCCCGGCTGAGTGTGCCATGCGCCCTTGGAGTTGTGTCCAGATGTGCACGGCCAACCTTGCGAGAAGGTGCTTTGTGGTGCAGCTTGGAGGCGAGGCCCCACCATGCCAAACTGAAGGCAGGCAGGGGGGTGCAGTGGTTGTAGGGACGGGAGCCTGTCTCTCTCGAACGGGGGGGCCATTGCCTGTCTCTCTCCTGCCGCTGACCCCTTGCCTTGCTCCAGAGGAGCCCTCCCCACCCCACCTCGCTCCCCCTTTCCGCCAGCTCTCTGGACTTCTGAACAGTCATTGCACACCAACACACACCGAGGGAGTTTTGTGCCAGGAATGCATCTGGTTGGGCAGGAACGAGCCACTGCGGCTGAGATCCTGACCCAGGGAATTGGGGGGGGGGGAGATTGAAGGCAAGGCTCAGGCTGTGTGTGGTGGGTAGAGAGGCAGCGGGATTGCCAGGGGGTGGGGAAGGGGAGACCTAAACAAGATGCCTTGTAAGAAACACAGACCTAGCCCACCTGTTGATACGTAACACAAAAGAACACAACACTACCTGCAAGGGGGAAGGGCAGAAGCAGGTGGTCTCGCTTTAAGGTGGGGGGGGGGGCAGGGAGAAAAGAGGAGGAAATACTACCTGGCCAACAACACCAGGGTGCACAGCGCAGTTTTTCAGCGTTAATTAAATAATATATATATATATATATTTCCTTTTGCAGTCTGATGCAAGTTCCACTGTTTGGGTGGGTCTCTTTTTTTAAAAAAACAACAACAACTGAGAAGCGTTTTCCTCCCCCCACCCCAGAACAGGTGCAGTTAGTTTAATGGCAATATATGTGCAATGGAAGCTGCAGCAGAGAGACGAACGCAGCAGCCAGGATCACAGCTTTGGGTGCCCAGAAACAGTCACGTGGCCCCCCCTTCCCTTCCTCCTCCTCCTCCTCTACACCCCCAGCAGCCATGTGAGGCAGGGAGACTGTCTTAATCTGGCTCCATCTGGAAACAAACTGTGTGGGGAGACAGAGAAGCAGACAAATCCCACTTTCCTCCTAGCTGCATGTGGATTACTGTTTACCCCCCATTTGTTCCTTAAACATTTTAGCCTGCTTACACACACACACACACACACACACATGGCAGCTGCTCAGCACCCAAGGGGGCTGCATGTGCTGCAGGGGGAGGCAACACGTATTTCTCTGTAAGCAGAAATGTGGCCCCTCAGGACTTCCCTGATTTATTTAAGACACGGGTGTCTCGATGATCGTATGCAGGGATGCAGGATGAGTGCATGCAAGCAGTGTCATCGGCTCTCTTGGGTCTGGGCAGGTGGGGAGGCTGCTGGTAGCCTTGGTTGCTGCAGAGGTGCCCCTGTTGCAACCTGGGAGCATCAAGAGGCCTGCCCTCCATATCAGGCTGTCTCCTGGGCAGGTGGAGGGCCAACAGGCAGGCAGGCAGGCAATTCCCTAGGGAAAGCCTCAAGGGTCCCACCATCCCCATGGGGAAGAGGAGACCTCCAGGCCCCCACCCAACCTACCAGTCCCCCCCCCCCATCTATGACAATGCAGCCACTGAGCAGAACAGCAAGGCGGTCCACGAGCTGAGGAGTAGAAATCATGACAAAGAAAAAGAGGTGCCGTTTAAGGGTTGGCCCCCTGTGGAAATGGCCCTCCGCTCAAGGCGAGCCAGCAGGCAGGGGGTGCGGGGGGTGGACTGAATCGGGGCAGAAGTGGCACACGTCAGTCCCCTGAGGAAGGAGGAGGAGGAGGAAGGGGTCAATGTCTCTGGCCACAAGGGAGGAAGAGGCACCACGGAGCAAGTTGAAGGAGAGGTGGCGGCAGCGGCACAACCAACACCGAGGAAAGGCACAAAGTCAGGGGGGGCAGGCAAGGAGGCTGGGGGTGGGCTGGTGTGTGTCCCCCCCCCCAGCTTGCCTCCTGGTGAAAGGCCTGCTCTCTCACCCCAGGGTTAGCACAGACTGGCAGGGAAGGAGCAGACCCCCCAATTGAACCCGGCTCTCTCCACACAAACTTTTGTTCTCTCTCTCAAGCTGTATCCCCCCCCCAACTCCTGTCTTCCGCTTGTCCCCTCCCTGCTCAGCAGGTACTTAGCACCCCTGCCCTGGGACTCCAGCACCCTAGCCCTCCGCCCCAGAGATAACACCCTGGGAGAAATTTTAAATGCCCTCCCTCCCCAGCTCGCCTTTGCAACCAGCTATCCCCCCCCCAAAAAAAACCCTTTTAGGATGTCTGGCTCAGCCGAAATAAACCTTGGCAGTTTGCGTGGCTGAAGGGGAGTGTGGCTGCCGTGGCCTGAGATGCGCAAATTTCCAGTGCGCCGCTCGTTCTGTGTGTGCATTGAGCCGGGATGTCAGCAAAATCTTAAGCTGCAGTACTTGGCTGACTTTGGAGGGGTCAAGAGTGGTAGCGAGGCCTCACAGGCGACTGGCAGGGTGTATAGCCGGGGTGACAATTCTGAAGTGGGGAGCTTCAGGGCCCTGTTCTGTGGCCCTAGGGCCCCCCCCCAGCACACCTGAGCAACTAGGGGCCCCCTCAGGCTTTCCCGCTGCAGCCTCACAAGCAAAGCTGCCATGACTTCTTCCTAACCCTTCTCCATCTCGTTCCCTTCCCCTCCTTGCTTGCTGAACTTGCCCCTCGTTGCCCAGTCCTTTCTAACCCCCCCCCCCATCTCTCCCCTGCAAACTGATGCCTCAATGCCAGCTCCTGGCGCTGGTTCTGCACTGGGGGGCTCCCAGTGGCTTCTTAAGACCAAAACACCCACCCACCTGATCTCATCTCCCCCTATCCAACTTCCTCTGCCCATCCTCACCTCTTCCTTAACAACAACAAGGACAACAACAACAACAGGCCAAGGCTCTTGATTTTGTTGGGGTCTTAAACTTGGGGGGGTCTGCCCTTTCCCGGTGGGTGGGTGCGTGGAAGGGAGGGAGTGGCAATTGGGGAAAGGTGGGCGCCATGTTTGCATAGCAACAGTCCTCCAGCCCCCTGGCTGCCCCCCCCCATCCCAGCAGCCCTCCCGAGGGTTCATCCACACCAGTCAGTGGCAAGGGGGGGGGATATGTGTGTGGGGTGGAGGGGTTGGGGAGGGGGGTTGGAATTAAGACTCCATTAGTGGCCAAGGCTGCTCCCCACCCCAGTCCCACAAGACAGGCGGACAGTCACAGAAGAAAGGGCAGGGTGTAGCCAGAAGGGGCAGCTGGAACCGTCAGGGCACAGTGGAGCAGGGGGTTGGGGGTTGGGGGGGGTCATCCTCCTCCCAGCTGCTCCCTTCCTCCCCCCCCCCACTTTAAGCTTTTTTGGGTGGCGGAGCCAGTTTGATTATCTCTTCTTCGGAGGGCTGCCGGATGATGTCTGTGGGGAGAAAAAGAAGGGAGACAAGATGAGAACGACTTAGGAGTCACCTGGTGGGATTGTCTGAGTCCACCTAAGCCTCCTTTAAAGAGATCTGAGTTGGTGGCCAGAAACACATCTTGTGGCAGAGAGTTCCACAAGCTTGTGAGGACCTGTGTGAAGAAACTGCGGCCTGAATCTACTACCCAGTCTAATTTCTATGATTAGGACTTGAAGGTCTCCAAGTGATATTCAACAGATTGAAAACCTAAATGCAGTCCCTATAAAGAGGGAACCAGTGGAGAGCTTAGGGTCCGAGGGGCCCCACATGCAGCCCTCTTGGGGGGGGGGGCTGTCTGTTCACGTAAATACACGTGACTATTAACAGCATGGCTTATCTTTTTTACTATTATTAAACTCAGAGTTTCAAAGGTATCCTCTCAGCTAACGCTGTATACTAGCAAGTGGGAGCCACTCAGCCTCGCAGAACACTATTTCTGGGCTGCGTATAAATCTGCCTCAGAACAGAGCAAACCCAAATTATTGAATCCCTTCCCATCCTCTTCCTCATGTTAGAAAGCTGTGCAGTTGGCGCCCTTAGTCATGAAAGGGACAGTTGCACGACCTGCTTTTGCCTAGCTGCCCATTTTCAACCTCAGAGTAGAAAAACTATGCCCTTGAAAAGCTTCCCGCACAACCAACCACTTATCTTCCCCATGGCTGCATCTTGCCCCTTGTGAGCCAGGGAGGTTTGGGGATGGAGTTGTTGGCGGACTCTGGACAAAAGAGTCCTCTGTCCACCCCCCCATTGCCCTTGGGTGGGTGTGGGGCACGTCCCTGCTCTCCAGGCTGGAGATCTGAAGCTGGGTTTCTCCAGCTGTTCAAAGTGGGTCTGGAAAAGGGAGAGGAGACCAAGTTCTCCCCTCAAAGTCGGGTGAGAAAGGTGAGTCTTCCTGCTTCCCCAAAACCAGCCTGCTGAGCCTCTTGAGCAGCTGCATCCTGCTGAGAGAGGCTGAGAGAAAGATGGACAACCAACCAGCCCCAGGGTCTCCATGCAGGAAGAAGGGGTGAGGTGAGAGCCAGGGGCAACTGCTGGGGTTTGGAGGAAGGGGGTGGCTGAGGGCACGAGGGTGCTGGGCAGGGAGGCCCCAGACCTTTGTATTTCTTGGCACTGGGGATACGGGTCAGCTTTGTGTCCACTTCATCCTCCTCAGAGATCTTCAGCACTTGGGTGCGGTACTCGACCACCATGGTGAGCAAGTCAGGGCGGCGGGAGATCTCAAAGATGTGCTCGATGTAGGAGAGGTTGTCTGCGCAGGAATAATAATAATATTATTATAATTTATTATTTATACCCCGCCCATCTGGCTGAGTTTCCCCAGCCACTCTGGGCAGCTCCCAATCGAGTGTTAAAAACAGTACAGCATTAAATATCAAAAACGTCCCTGAACAGGGCTGCCTTCAGATGTCTTTTAAAAATAGGATAGCTGCTTATTTCCTTGTCATCTGATGGGAGGGCGTTCCACAGGGCGGGTGCCACCACCAAGAAGGCCCTCTGCCTGGTTCCCTGTAACCTCACTTCTCGCACTGAGGGAACCACCAGAAGGCCCTCAGCACTGGACCTCAGTGTCCAGGCAGAACTATGGGGGTGGAGATGCTCCTTCCGGTATACCGGACCAAGGCCGTTTAGGGCTTTCAAGGTCAGCACCAACACTTTGAACTGTGCTCGGAAACGTACTGGGAGCCAGTGTAGATCTTTCAGGACTGGTGTTATGTGGTCCCGGCGGCCACTCCCAGTCACCAGTCTAGCTGCCGCATTCTGGATTAATTGCAGTTTCTGGGTCACCTTCAAAGGTAGCCCCACGTAAAGCGCATTGCGGTAGTCCAAGCGGGAATAAGCACAGGGAAGGAGGTCAGCTGTGGGGAAACAGGAAGGCAGCAGTAAGTGCCCTGCCTGTTGAATTGGCTGAATTGCGCCTGCCTTGCCCCTCCTGCAAAGATGAAAGGGCTGGGATTGCCCTGCCTCTTGCATCCCTCCAGGATTTCAGTGCAGACAATCAGCGCAGGGACTTCTCTCTTTCTCCTCCCCCCCCCCCGGCCGCCCCCACTTAGGATGGCACCATGTCAAAATCAGCCCACTGTTTCATGCTAATCGTCACCTGAATCCCACACCTATTCCATTCTCTACGTGTGAATTTAACTTGACTCTTTGTGTCTGTAACATACCAACTCCCTCTGTGTGTGTGTGTGTTGGTGCCGCTTTCCTGAAGGTGTAACTGACGACTGCGAGCCTCTCTGGAGGCACGGGGCTGTCTTGCGTGGGCACAGCAGTGTGAGTCTGTTCACGATGTTGCTGGTGCGTGGGCAGAGAGACCAGCGCAGAGGTGTAGGTGTGTGCATAGGAGAGAGGAAAGCAAGCAACCAACAGCAGGTTGCATTGCCCTGAGAAAACAACTTTATTTTTTGAAAAAGCACAAAATGACATCATCCAGCTCCACAGCACCATCTGTAGCCTTCTTCCACAAGAGCAACTCAGGCTGGGGCTCAGCCTTGTGTGTGTGTGTGTTGGGGGTGTCTCAGCTCAAGAACCTGGAAGGCTGAAGTGGGCAGGATGGGTGCGGGGGGGGGGGGGAGACCAGCAACTCTGCACAAGAGCAAAAGAGAGCTGGGATGCAGGTCTGGTTGTGAAGAGCATCTAATGCGTCAGGGCGATATTTAGATATATTTGGATATTTCTCCTCCTGTGCCCAGAGCAGCTTCTGCTCCTCTTTGTCATCATACTACTTTTTGATGAATGCTGAGGACACAACTTTTTACCCCCGCCTTTGACACCGGAGATGTGCATTTCTAGGGCTCACCCCATTTTTGTGTGATTTCATTCTTCACAGTCACAGTGGTACCTCAGGTTACAAACACCTTAGGTTACAAACACCGCGACTGGACCTAATGGTCAGGGGTCCCTTTACCTTTACCTATACAGTGGTACCTCGGGTTACATACGCTTCGGGTTACAGATGCTTCAGGTTACAGACTCCGCTAACCCAGAAGTAGTACCTCGGGTTAAGAACTTTACCTCAGGATGAGAACAGAAATTGGGCACCAGCGGCAGTGGGAGGCCCCGTTAGCTAAAGTGGTACCTCAGGTTAAGAATGGGCCTCTGGAACGAATTAAGTTCGTAACCAGGTAAAACCATAAGATTTAAAACTGTTTTTTATGTTGTTATAAGTAGTTGTATTCTATGTGGATTTGTCCAATCCTCTTTTAATGGCATCCAAATTGGTGGCCACCCTGCTTTCTGCAGCAGTGAGTTCCCTTGTTTAACTATGTGCTGTGCGAAAGACTCTCTTTTATCTGCCCTGAGTATTCCAATGTTCAGCTTCATCCATGAGTTCTAGGGTCATGAGAGGGTGTCCCCCCCCCCCTTGTTGGTGAGTGGTGTGTGTGTGTGTGTGTGTGTGTGTGTGTGTGTGTGTGTGACACCTGGCGTAATCTCTTCTGAGAGCTGTTCATTCCTACAGCCCCATACGCACACCTCCCAAACACGCACCCTTTTTTGCAATGGGTGCCTGACAGTTGGACTGAGCCCCCTGAAAGAGGTGGAGGTTTGGGTTCCCGGTTCTGTCGCACAACCCATTTGCAAGGACACGGCATCCACACCTTCTCCCTGCGCTCTTGCCCTGTCAAATGGCGCCGGGCGACAGGTATTCATCTCCCTGCCCCAGCCTCCCTCCTGGGGACAGAACAGAAGTGATTGCAGAAGTGCTTTGTTGGTCTGGAAGTGTCAAGCCCTTGAAGGAGATCTGAACCCTGAGCGGACCTGCCTGGCCGGTGCCTCTCTGCTGAGTCACTGGTTCTCCCGGGAGCCCAGCCGTCCGTTCCCCTTGCCTGGAGCTGTCACAGCCAAGCAGGCAGGCAGGCAGGCTGCTCCTCCCCACTCCCCAACCCTCCTGGAACCTCAAGCCTGCCAGCTCTGAGTCACTCAGCTTCATTCTGCTGCTCTTGCCTCCTTCCTTTGGAAAGAAAGCAGGGTGAAAGCGGCGGGGAGAGAGGGCTGAGCTGCTTATTGATATGTAGGCCTGTCTAGGTGCACAGATTCTTCTCTCCTGCCCCTCTTCACTGTGTTTACTTTAATCCCATAGATTCAGATACAGTGGTACCTCTGGATGAGAACAGGATCCGTTCCGGAGCCCCGTTTGCATCCTGAAGCAAATGCAACCCGCGTCCGCGTGACTGCACGTGCCCAGGTCGCAATTCACCACTTCCGCACATGCGCGTGACGTCATTTTGCGCCTCTGTGCATGTGCGAGCGGCGAAACCCAGAAGTAACGCACTCTGTTACTTCTGGGTCGCCGCAGAGCGCAACCTGAAAATGCTCAACCCGAAGCTACTTCAACCCGAGGTATGACTGTATAGGCTAGGTGCAGCCGGGGGCGCCAACTTGCCCCCCCCCATTGAGGGGGGCCATGTGATTCGTCATGTGATGCCACCCAGCATGTGTGGGACATGCAGAGGGTGATCCTTGGCCTCACTCATCCCAGCCCCCTCCTGGGTTCCCAGGCAGAGGCTGGGGCCAGCAAAGGCAAAGATCGCATCCCAGCACCCCACCCTCGGCTCCTGGGCCCCATCCTGAGTGATAGGCTGGTGCAGAAGGGGCCGGGGGCTGAGCACACTCTCTTCCTCCCCTGCTCCTCCTCATCTCCTTCTCCTAAGAGCAGCAGAAGAGCCTGCTGGATCGGGTCCACAGCCCATCTAGTCCCGCATCCAACCACATGCCCCCATGGGAAATCCACAAGCAGGATTCGAACACAAGAGCCCTCTCCCTTCTGCAGTTTCCAGCAATTGGCCTTCAGAAGCAGTGCTACCTCCTTCCATGGGGCAGAGCAGAGCCATCTCAAAGGCCAGTGGTCCTGCTCACCTTTGTCCAGTTTCTTGTGCTTTTCCAGGAAGCTGAACCAGTCCTTGCTGGTGGTGATCTCCTCGTTCTTCTCGCTGGGGATGTCCTCCTTGCAGGCCGACTTCAGCTGGTCCAGGTCTTCGTTGGTGATGTTCTCAGCCAGCTCCTCCAGAAGGCTGCTGTATTCTGCCATCTCTGCAAGGGGTGAGGAAGGGGGAACAGGCCGAGTTATAGAAAGGGGTAGGCAAGATGTCACGCCTGCAGGATCTGTCCACTAGGAGCCTGATATCTACCAACTGGAGCCGGGTGCAAATCACACACACACTGAATGAAAGGACCCTGAGCCTAGGAGTTGGTTGGGACTGCCGAAGTGAACAGAGCTTTGCAACCCTTCGGCGTTAAAAAATAAATTTAAAATCTACTCATGGTTACCCAGCTTTTCTTCAGTTCTGCGGCATTTGGGGAGGGAGGTCAGAGGTCAACTGGGAGTCAGAAACCCTTGCTGACTTTGTGCAAATCACCCAAAGACCCATCAGTAGATCCCTATCTATCTTCTGCACATCCCTGAGGTAAAGATCCAGATGCAGCTGTTTATTATTGTCGTTATTTCGTTTAGATCCCATCCTTCCTCCAAGAAGCTTGAGGAGGCATACACGGTTCTCCACCTTCCCATTTTAACCTCACAACAATCCTGTGAGGTAGTGAGCTTTGTTACGGAGTGGGGATTTGAACCCTGATCCTTCTCTGGTCCCTAGTCCAAAACTTGAGGGAGTCAAAGGGCCCTGGAACGGCCAGTGATGAATTCCTGTGCTCCACCTTGGAACCTGGCTTTCTGTCATCAAATACTGTGTTTTCGTTCTTCTTTCCTAGCGTACCTGGAAACCAGGTACGGTTCTACTTTGTGTGCCAATTGTTGCAGCTGGCTTAGCATGTTCTTAACTGACCTTCCTTTGCTAGGGAGATGGTTTGTTAGTAGCCTCAAGGTCTATGCTTTCTCCATTGGGAGATAGCTAGCAATCGTCCCCTTCCAAGTTTGGGGGAGAAAGGACCTACAAGTGCGCAGACCCCAAGCTCAAGGGAGAGAGGGCAGCTGCATGGGTGGCTGAAGAAATGCATGACCCTGGGGTGGGGGGGATGGGAGAGTTGGAAGCATCTTGGAGTGGGGTGAGGTTCAGGGGTCTCTGCCCTGTATGGGTGGGAATGCCTGATGTTTGCCTCCCATTCAACATTATGCTTCTGCATTTGTAAATAAATCAAGCACAGTGGTCCCTTGGTTCTCAAACTTAATCCGTTCCGGAAGTCCGTTCCAAAACCAAAGCATTCCAAAAACAAGGTGCGCTTTCCCATAGAAAGTAATGCAAAATGGATTAATCTGTTCCAGACTTTTACAAACAACCCCTAACACAGCAATTTAACATGAATTTTACTATCGAACGAGACCTTTGATCCATAAAATGAAAGCGATAAACAATACACTGCAGTCACAATATACTGCAGGGATGACACTATGTACTGGATCCTCAGAAACCTTTTGCCTCGTCTCCGGGGTGGGAAAGGGTGGAGAGTCATCCATCTCTTCTCCAAACTGACCTTGCCTGGAACTGGTGACACGTCTTTTTACTTTCTCTGATAAAATTCCTCCTTCTCTTTAGCCTTTCTAAGGGATCGTCCGCACATCCCCTTGTTCCATGCCTCGAAAGCACAGGGCCCAGACGTTTTCCACTTGTCACAGGCCCCAACAATTTCTCCTGGAAAACCCACTGTTTAGAGCTAAATCGGAGGAAGCATCAATCAGGAGCAAACCCAATCAATGTTTGGTTCAATTCAGCAGTAAGGAGTGGGTTTTCCCCCTGGAAAGCAGCAGGGCAAACAAAAATCTAGATGAGCCCAAAGTGTTTGCTGAGGTCAGTTTAAGGTTGGCAGGCAACCCAAGACTCCTTTCTCCAGCGCACAATCTTTCCCTCTGACTGTTTCTCACCCAAAGGAAACCAAACTCAGGTTGTTCTGCCCTGGAACATCTCTCCCCGTCTCTCCGTTGCTGCTCAGTCGAGTGTAGAGCACACAACAAATATCATTAAACTGATGCTGATCCTCCCAGTGGAACTATTTGGTCAGGCAGAATACCGGCTGCCTGGTTTTCTGTTTTTGTTTCAGATTGATTTGCTGCTGATCTGTGAAGCTGCAGCCATTCTGAAAAGTCCTGCCATTTATGAGGCGTCCTGATGCAAGCATGTATTTTTTAGTGTGGTGCGGAAGAGAGACTCCCGTTCTGGAACGGCGGTTTATGGGAGACTGGAATGTGCAACCACCAGGCCCCATAATCAACACCCACACCCTGCATGCATGTGCTCTTGGTTCTCTATTACAGGTAAAACAAGAACATCTGCTTTCCTTTGACAAACACTGAAAGAACTGGGAGAGGTTCTAAGATAACAAAACCAAAAAGCTCCCCAGAAACTCACAGCCTGAAGACAATTCATAAAAACAGCGCAAACGTTTTTTCAACAGGGTTTTGTTATGGACTGTGATTTGGGCTGGCCCAAGACATCTTTTTCCTACTGGAGGCAAAGGTTTTCCCCTTCAGCAGCTAACTAGACTGACCACTGACTCTTGCTTCAACGTTTATGACCGGACAGCACTCTCCCCACTGCACCTCAGAGGGCGGAGGGCTGGCTCTGGGGGCACAAGCAACTCTATTTGCCAACACATCGCTGCTTTCCATCAACATCTGCCGCCAGAGGCAGCCACCTCACTCAACCTCCTAATGGAAGGGCTGGCTCTGCTGCCTGCTTTTCTTTTAAAAAAGGACAGCCCTTGGCATGCGTTGTAATTTTATTCTGCATTAAACACTCAAACCACAGCACAGAGCTTTGGAAGGCTTGCTGGGACATCAAGGCCCTGGACTTTGCCCTCCTAGCTAGAGAAAAGCACTTCTGCATCTGTATGAAAGACAAAATACCTCTCCCCCGCCCTCTTTGGAGCTTGTTTGCATAGATGGCTTGGTAATAGAGATTAGTGTGTGTGTGTGTTTTCTCCTCATTTAAAAAATGAGGGCACTGGGAAATATAATTCCCAGACAGAGACATCACCCAGCTTTGCAGGGCTTTTTAGAATCCCTGACAGTTCAGGGACAATGAGCAATTTGGCCTTGGATTTGGAGAGAGGGGCTCATCTGTGGATAATGAGAACTTATTTGGAAAAGAGGAGGGGGCCGGGAGGTATTATTGCAGCAACAGCTGGGTCTCTGCTAGGGATCTCCAGCCACAGGCCTCAGGGTGGAAGGAACTGTGGAGGGAGCAGGGAGAGGGAGCGAAAGAAACTGCTACCCTTCAAATGCCTTTAGTGCCACAAATGTCGAGCATCTCAACAGGTACTGTGAAGTGTTTACTAGCTGCATTCAAACAGGAGAACTCTGTGGTCCTTCCAGGCATCACCTCTCCCTGCCCTGACTGATTAGCATATGCATTCCTAATTTCATTGGTGCTTCCTGCCACTGCCCCCCCCCAAAGCAACACATCCCAAAGGGTGCTGACGAATTCTGAAGGGAAAGCTCAACCACTCTGCCCAAACCTGAGTCTGATTTGGGAGCCTTCGACAAAAACCAGAGGAGTAGTCTGGGACAAGCTGAATGGTCCAGGAGTCAAAGGTCAGCTGGATGAACTGTAGGGGGGAAGTTACAGGTAGGTAGCCGTGTTGGTCTGCCGTAGTCAAAACACAATAAAAAATTTCCTTCCAGCAGCACCTTAGAGACCAGCTAAGTTTGTTCTTGGTATGAACTTTCATGTGCACGCACACTTCTTCAGATACACTCTCTCTCTATAAGGGTCTGGTGACTTCTGTTTCAGTGTATCTGAAGAAGTGTGCATGCACATGAAAGCTCATACCAAGGACAAACTTCGCTGGTCTCTAAGGTGCTACTGGAAGGATTTTTTTTATTTTGTAGGGTGGAAATTACAGTCGTACCTCGGAAGTCGAACAGAATCTGTTCCGGAAGTCCGTTAGACTTCCAAAGCGTTCGAAAACCAAAGCGCGGCTTCTGACAGCCAATCGGAAATAGTTTTCAAACTGGAACACTCACTTCCAGGTTTGCGGCGTTCGGGAGCCAAAACATTCGAGAACTAATTTGTTCGAAAACCACGTTACTACTGTAAATGGTTTTGGTTCCTCCACTCACTACCATGAGAGAAGAAAACAGAGATTTTTTTAGCATTTAGGACTGTCACTACTATTTCCAGCAGGTTTTGCTTGTTCTCTCTCTCTCTCTCTGGGTGTTGTAACGTTGCTGGTACAGGAGGAACTAATTGATTTGTTACTCTGTACAGGACAAATGAGAAGAATGGGTTGGAACCACACCTTCCACTCCCCCAGCCCCCCCCCCAACGCCTCAGTCTAGTTTGTTGTTTGCTATCTCATTGCTGTTGCTTGTTAATTCTGCTCAAATCCAGTGATTAATTATCCAGGGATTTGGGGAATACAGCAGCTGGATTTCCAGACAGTGTTTGTCAGATTAAGGCAGAAGCTCTCAATCCACCGACCTCAATGCTCGTTCTGGTTATTAACTAACATTTGAGGGTGTTTTTTTAAAAAAAATAAAAATAAAATGCCGCAATGACTTAAGATAGAGAAGCTTTTCTTCAGCAGGTGGGAGAAGATCTGGAGTGGTAAGAAAAGTGGATTATCATGCCTAAAGGGCCTTGCTCCAAAACGCATATCACCTTGTAGGGAACGAATTTAGTTACACAAGCTTTTGCACCTCTCTGGAGAGCCAAGTTCTTACACAACAAAGGAATAAAGCCATGCTATATGTGATCATCTCCTAAAACTTCATCACTGTCATAACTCCTGTGTACGGTGAAAATACAGGGTGGCATTATTTCACCCTTAGGAAAAGCACAATTCATGTGCGGGCATGTATACAAACCCCCACGCAAAAGCACACATTCTTTGCCCCCAAGCATTCACGCAAATTAATCCTTCCCTTCCAGCCTGACAGAGCTATGGCCCCCTGGTCTACTGAGGGACAATTGCCCCACACTTTTCAATGAGTGACCCAAATCTACAGCCAATTGCATGGGATTTGTTGGCTGGCTGGCAAGCCTCAAATCTCAAGTATTTCCACAGCGGCACAACATGCACCATCAATCTCCTGCATCTTCAGAGGCCTTCCCGACCGGAACATGCTCATTAATTAATTCTCTGCTGTGCAATTAAACCCGTGCCCTGGGCACAGCTAATCATTCCAACACACACAAAACCACAAACAAATTTTATTCCTTTTTTGTTTTGTTTTCCAGAGTGCCGCCCCCTAGTTAGTGTTGCCCTCAAGGGGCACATTCTGTACTCAGTTCTGTAACACCGTGTTGAGAACGTAAGCACCTAAGAAGAGCCTGGCTGCTGAATCAAACGAAAAGGAGTGGGGCATCTAGTCCAGCATGCTGTTCTTACTATGGTCAACCAGATACTTATGGGGAGCAGGAGAAGAGAACTCTGCCTCTCTTTCAAATCAGAACCAGTGAAGGCGGTGATGGTCCTGCGTGAGTGTCTGGAGGCAGTTGGAGGATGGATGGTGGCTAACAGATTGAGGTTGAATCCTGAAAAGACAGAAGTACTTTTTTGGGGGGGCAGGTGTGGAGGACTTCTTGGTCCTGAATGGGGTCACTGTGCCCCTGAAGGACCAGGTGCGCAGCCTGGGAGTCATTCTGGACTCACAGCTGTCCATGGAGGCGCAGATCAATTCTGTGTCCAGGGCAGCTGTTTATCAGCTCCATCTGGAACGCAGGATGAGACCCTCCCTGCCCGCAGACTGTCTCGCCAGAGTGGTGTATGCTCTAGTTATCTCTTGCTTGGACTACTGCAATGCGCTCCATGTGGGGCTACCACATAGTATTGGAGCCTCAGCTTCAGGATCTGTCCTTCCAGTGAGCACTCAGGGCTGACTTCCTTAAGAATAGATAGGTTTGATCTTCTTGCAGTCCATGGGACTCTCAAGAGTCTCCTCCAGCACCAGAATTCAAAAGCATCAATTCTTCGGCGATCAGCCTTCTTGATGGTCCAGCTAAATGATCCCTAACCTCTGCATAATGGCCCGTGCCCATATTTCTCCTGTGAGTTCTTCTCCTGCTATCTCCACTTGATGTTGGACAGTCTTGGGGACCCTGGCAGGGCCATCAACACTGATAGCAACACATAATCCCTGCACACATTCTGGACCTGTGGGCCAGAGGTCTGTCATAAATCAGCCTTCTGGGCACAAGGGATTTACAGGCAAAATGTCTGCCGCCTCCATTGATTAGAGCAGCCGTTGCCAGTCCAGATGCGGTTGGACTTACAGCTCCACGGATCAGCCCCTGTCAGCACAGTTTACTTCTGTCCCTCAGCCCACTGGCGTGTTGTTCCTTCCTGCCTTATACTGAGAGTCAGACCCCTGGGATCCATCCAGCTCAGTGCTGGCAGCACAGGCTCTACAGTTTCTGGGGAGGGGGTTCCCCAGTCCTACCAGGAGATGCCCCTGGGGACTGAACCTGGGGGTCTTCTGCATGCAAGGCAGGTGCTCTGCCATGAACTACAGCCCTTCCTCCCCCTCCCCTTGGCGAAGGACCACAGCTCAGATGAAGGGCATCTGCCTTGGATGCTGAAGGCACCACCAGGCTGGGCTGGGAGAGAACCCTGCCTGGGACCCTGGAGAGATGCTGCCAGCCAGGGTGGGCAATATCGAATAAGCCATCACCATGATGGCACTGGCCACTGCCACCACCACCACCACATGCTTCCCTTCTTGCTCTCCTGTCAGTCTGAGTTCAAAGTGTGTGCAGGGCCAGTCCACTCCCACTGGTCTTCCCTTGGGGGTGAATTTCGTTCTTCTGTCCTGTGGGCCTGCCAAAGCCAGCATCACCCGCTCTTGGGTGGGTGGGTGTTGTTGTTTTAACAGTGGACCGGCCCCTTGCTGAAAAAGTTTGCTGACCCCTGTCCTACCCTCTGGACTCCTGTTGTTTCTCTCCCCCCCCCCTCTCTCTCTCACACACACAGGCCTGTCCTGTTTTGGGATTCTAGTCGTCTTCCCTTAGGAAGAGGAAATTCCGGCTGTTCGTTTGAAGCAAAAGACCTTCCCAGATGGCTGCCCCTTCCTGGAACAATGAATGGCTGATAGAAAAGGGGAGAGATCCTGGCTCCAGCCAGTTCAAATGGTCCTTCCACTTTCCCCCCATCACTCCAAGCTATTTATTGACGGCTTCCCCTTTGCACTCTGTATTTTGGGTGGCAGGCGGGAGCAAGCAAGTGGGGTGCTGTGATGTGGGGCTGCTCGTTTCTCTGCCTGCCTGCCCCACTTTATCCCCTTTCCAAGGGCTGGGGTGGCATGCATATTCCCCCCTTGCTTATTCACGCCTTTTCCTCTGGCTCCCCCACCTTTCTTATTTAACCCCCCTCCCTTCTCTCTCTCTTTCTGTGCCAGGGGCATTCAGCAACCCTTCAAGAATAACAAACTGCCCACACTGGGCCCGCTGCCCATTTCCCAGGCCCGCTGGGTGGCATGAAGAAAGGAGGAAGCAAGCGGTGGATAATGGCAGGGAGCGAGTGGAGGCCCGGGGGCTACCAACTTGCCAATAAACAAATTGGTTGCAGACAGCTCCTGTGCCTGGAAGGGGCTGCTGGAAGCAGCAGGTGAATCTTTCTAATGGCATGGGCAGAAAAACAACAACAACACTGGTTTAAGAGCATTGGGGGGGGGGGGGGAGAGCCAGTAAAAAGAAAAAAAAGTTTATAGGAACACAGGACTCTTTTGGAAGTTGGTTGTCAGGTGTGCATGCAGGAGCCAGGCCCTGGGACCAGTAGGACTTCGCAGGACTGGGGCCTTGCTAAGTTTGTTCTGAAGAGGCAAGGTGCGGCCTCACAGGTGAGGCCACTTGGTAACTCACAGCACCTGGCGGCAAGAGCAGCGAAGGGATATAAGGTCAGCATTTCCCTTTGGCTCTTTGCCACAGCAAGATGTTCCCTGCCTTCCTTCCTGACCCTTGGATCCATGGCTTCTTGACTCCTCGCTCTCTGACCCTCGAACTCTTGGCTTCCTGGCTTCTGGACTCCCGTTCCTGCCCCCACCCTGCCATCTTGCCCCCGGTCCCAACGTTCCCTGCCGGGACTTCGCCCGTGAACTGGACCGGGCCATTGGTGGAGTCAACTTCCCTGGAGGTTTCAAAGGGAGGTTGGAGGGCCACCTGTCAGGTGTTCTTCAGCTGTCATTTCTGCACTGCAGGGAGTTGGTTGGACCAGGTGACCCTTAGAAACACAGAATCAGAGTTGGAAGGGACCTCTGGTGGTCAAATAGTCCAGCCCCCTGCAATGCAGGAATCTCAACTGAAGCATCCATGACAGACGGCCATCCAACCTCTGCTTAAAAACCTCCAAGGAAGGAGAGCCCATTCTCTCGTGGGATGTCGGGAGTGCGTGCAGGAGCCGGGCCCTGGGACCAGTAGGACTCTGCAGGACTGGGGCCTTCCTATGTTTGTTCTGGAGAGGCAAGGTGCAGCCTCACAGGTGAGGCCGCTTGGTAACTCACTGCACCTGGCGGCAAGAGCCGGGAAGGGATATAAGGTCAGCATTTCCCTTCGGCTATTTGCCACAGCAACACGTTTCCTGTGTTTGGCATTTTGCTTCCTGATCCTTGAACCTCGGCTTCGTGACTCTTTGCTTCTTGATCCTCGGACCCTTGGCTTCTGGACGCTCGCTCCTGCCCCCACCCTGCCATCTTGCCCCCGGTCCCGACGTCCTCAGCCGGAACTTTGATTGCCTGTAGTCTGGACCGTGACATGGGAGTCCATTCCACTGTCGGACCTCCTTTCTTATAACTCGAATCCATTGGTTTGAGTCCTACCCACCTGAGCTAGAGCCTGGCTGCTGGATTAGACCAAAGGGTGCCCCCCCCAACCGTAACCCAGCATCCTGTCTCCACACTAGTCAGCCAGGTGCCAGGGATTTTGCCCACAAGCAAGACCTGAGCACAACATCTGTGATTCCCAGCGGCTGGTACCCAGAGTCATGTATTGGAGAGCAAAGCCGTTGACCTGAGGCATGCTTATTTCCTAGGGAAGGTGGAGTCTGGGGGAATGTGCAGCTTTGCCACTGAGTTTCTGCCACCTCTAGCGCAATGCAGATTCTCCAGCTCTGCTCATTCTCTCACCTCCTCAGGCACACAACTAAATCTTACAGGACTGTTAGCAGAAGCAGCGCCTTCCCATAGCTATCCCCAATGAGCTCCTGTGTGGTGAGCTGGAGAGGGAGGGGACCAGAGTCCAAAAGCCCACACAGCCAGGGCTCATCATGCACGCTTGACATACAGTGGTGCCCCGCAAGACGAATGCCTCGCAAGACGAAAAACTCGCGAGACGAAAGAGTTTTCCGTTTTTTGAGTCGTTCCGCAAGACGAATTTCCCTATGGGCTTGCTTCGCAAGACGGAACGTCTTGCGAGTTCTTGCGAGTTTGCTTCCTTTTTCTTAAAGCCGCTAAGCCGTTAATAGCCACTAAGCCGCTAATAGCCGTGCTTCACAAGACGAAAAAAACGCAAGACGAAGAGACTCGCGGAACGGATTAATTTCATCTTGCGAGGCACCACTGTACATAGCTGTCAGCTTTTCCCTTTTCTTGCAAGGAATCCTATTCGGAATAAGGGAATTTCCCTTTAAAAAAGGGAAATGTTGACAGCTCTGTTGACATAACCTACCTCACAGGGTTGTTGTGCGGATAAAAGGGGAGGGAGCAGGCCATGAATATCACCCTGAGCAAATGTGAAGGTGGGTTAGGTTGTTTTCCTTTTCTTAAGTAATAAACTATTGGGTGACGTTCCCAAAGTTCCCTGCTGTAGACAGAGTGTGTGATGCTCTGATCCAGAGAGGAAATCCTGTTGCTGTTGTTTATTTAGGCCTGGTATTTTTTAAAGCCACCTCTCTGCCCTGAGGCACCCAAGTGACACCATGAGGATTAAAATTCAGCACAGCCCCGTCGTGCAAATGTTCATGTGCATACTGGATTTGTACTTAATACTGATATGCAGCCTTCAAATCTCCACGTTCAGCTCTTAGGATTCTCGTTGACATAATTTGCTAGTCTATGTGGAGTCCTGGGGGATTTGTGGCCTAGATTTGTCAGGAACAGGGGCAGGGGGAGAGAGATTTGTGGAATTGTGGGTGGAAAAATAATTCTAGGTCATCTGAGGACTTACGAGACCCCAAACCCACTTTTAAATCCCAACTTGCAACATTAAAATTATTTCAGTGCGTGCATCCATCTTTCTCTTTTTCTCCTTCTCTCCTAACCTGTGGCCCCTCCAAATGTTGCTGGACTTCAGTTCCCGCCACCCCTGGCTACCAGGACTGAGGGGAGCTGGACTCCCCTAACACCTGGAGGCTCCAGGTTAGCCACACCTGGTCTCAGGTGACCAGGCCCGGAGGAAGGGAAGGCTCCTCCAATTCTGGGAGCAATGGGGGAACTTTCAGCACACATCATGTGCCACGTCAGGAAGAGAGGAAAAGTTGCATCCGATGAAATCAACGCTAGCAGTGAATTAGACTGGGGTGGCGTCAAACATTTCCATCTAATTCGGCGCCATGTTCTCATGGGGAGGAGAGAGACTCCATCAGGCAAGGCCTCCTTCCACCTGCCTTGCTCCACCCTCTAGTCTCTGCTTCTCAATTTGTATTGCATTTTATGTACTGTGGCTTGCCGTTGTTTTGTTGATTATAGTTTAGAAATTATTTATTGTAACTGTTGAGTGGATTTCTGTTTAACTTTCATATGTTGATATTATTATTTTATACTGCTCTAATAATTGTTGGATGTTACTTTTTGATGTAGGATGCTTATTTTAAAGTTTTGTTTTATTATCACATTTTTGTATTGCATTAGATTGCTACATCTTCAGCTTGTAAACTGCCTTGAGTGTTGTAAGATAGAAAGATGGTATACAATTTTTTTAAAAAATGATGATGTTGATGAAAAGAAGCCCACCACAAGAAGTCAAATGGCTCTCACATGCCTGAGTTGCAGGTTCCTCTGAACATGGAGTTGCCGTGGTTAATCAACCCCTTTGCTTCTCAATGAAATTGTGGCATCCCCTTTTAAAAGAAGCTTAAGAAAATGAAAATGGTGGTGGCATTGCCCCTAGTGGTCCCATCACAATGCTTTTGCTTGTCCCAGACCACCAGACAAATGCTCTAGATCAGAGCTTTCCAAACTTCTCATGTTGGTGACACACTTTTTAGACAGGCACCATTTCATGAGGCCAGTAATTCAGTTTTACTAGCAAACCGGAGGTCAAACTAACCCCTTATGGGAGCATTTGGGTGACACACCTACGCACTGCAGGAGTGGAGGACGTCATGAAGGGCAAGGGATAAAGTCCCTCTCTGCTGTGCCCAGTTTTACACCTGCAACCTCCTCAGGGCAGCTTCCTGACTTTGGGGTGGTAATATATTACATAACAAGTTCCCAAACGGTGGGATGCAGCAAGTGTTGGCAGGATGCAAAGGTGCTGAGAACAGAAATGACTATTAGGCTATCTGTGGAAAGGAATCAGCTGGGAATGCTTGAAATGGCATTTACTGAGAGGGGAAAATGGTAAAGGAGGAAGGCTTTCCCCCTTTTCATTTTTAAAGATTGTCTTTTCTTAGTAAACAAGCGGCAACAGCCTAGTTCACTCTGTGATCCTGTTTTCTACATGGCATCCAATATGGATTCTGAGGGGAAAGACAACAAGCTGCTGCTTCTTCTCTCAAATGCACATGCAGTCTAGAGGAGCAGAAGAAGCTGAGGGCTGTTTTGTTACAATGAAGAGCAGAGGAAATTTTAATCAAAAAGGAGGATAATTTACTAGGAAATAAGACGCTGGGGTGGGGAGCCTGTTTTCAAGATGGCGTTTCCCTGTTCAGTACTTGGAGGCCATTTTACTTCTCTCAGTTTAGGGAATTAGAAGGAAAAGAATGGGGAAATCCCTCAAGAAAACAGCAAACTGTTACTTATATAATCTATTGGATACAATAAGAAACTGTGGAAAAGCAACTGAAGTAAGAAAGCCTGTTGAAGGGAGGGAAGGAAGCATAGCCGTCAACTTTTCCCTTTTCTTGCAAGGAATCCTATTCGGAATAAGGGAATTTCCCTTAAAAAAAGGAAAACCTTGACAGCTATGGAAGGAAGTCAATGCTCGGCAGAGTTTGGGGAAAGAATGTGGGTAAATGACTGATAAATTTCACTGTATTCTGTTTGTATTAAAGGAAAAATCAACAAAAAGCATTTTAAAAAAGAAAGAAAACAGCAAGCTGATAGTGGACGGATTGTTTGGCCTTTTTCCAATTTATTTATATTACTATTTATCCACAAATGAGGCACATATTTGCTGGCCACAGTGAACTGGGCTTTGCTAAGAGTGTTTCCCTCACACACTCATGACTTGGCCGGCAATTTCACATTGCCTTCCAGCGACAAAGAATGGCTTCCCTCAGCGCCCCTGGACTTCCTTCAGCAAATTCCCTGCCTCCTCCTAGAGGCACGCGGTCGTGATTCTCCTGGGAACGAATTCCTTCAGCTTAGGGACACTTCATAATAAGCAAAAGAGGAAACACCGCTTTTAAAAAGAGGACATTTCCTCAGGAAAGGAGAAACAGAGGAGCTGGGTGGGACGGAGAGCAGCCTAACTGGGGATCCAGGCAACATGGCGGATCCTGAGGAGAGTTTAATTCCCAGACAGAAAGCGACAGAAATTGCCATGCAAGCTCCCTCCCTCAGTACAGAAGGGAGATGCAGAGGAAGGGGATTTTGTTGAGACTGAGGGGAAAAGGGGAATTTGGTTGAGGGGGAAATTCCTCAGGAAAGCAGCAGCACAGTTCTAGAAGTTTCCAGGGTGCCTTTGCTTCCTGCTATTTTATCCACACCGTAGAGACAGGTAGATTCAATGGAGTATTTCCAAAAGGAGGGGAAGAGTTTCCTACTTATAAGAAGCATTGCCAATTCATAAGGCAGCAGCCTAGCCCTTAATGAACTAATTGCTAGAGGGAATCCTTTGGGGAGGCGTGAAGGGGTGAAGACTCAAAAGCCATTTACAGAAGGTGTGATAAGAATTTTAAAGTCTTAGATATATAATAAATGTTCATAAATGTACCAACCAAGCACGTACATAGATCAGCACAGGAAGACCGACCTGGAACCATTTCTGGCTCCCAAACTGACCAAATGTTTTCTCTGCAAGGTCAAAGGAAAATGGAAAAGCTTCCCCATTGTCTTTTCCTTCACAAATCCTGTCTTAAGGGCACATTTAAGATATGAATAGGGTGTGAGCCTGTGACATGGCCCAGGAACTAAGTATTTACCATTACAAAAGACTGGCCAGGCTCCCCAGGGTATCCAATCAAGTGACCATTCAACAGGTCACCTGCCAGACAGGAGGTAAACAACACACTCAGATTTCTGTTGTAGACCGCCCTTTCTGTGATGTAGGTATGATGTATGGAAGGGTGGCCTGGAGCTCCAGGGCGAGCAATTAAAAATGTCTCTATAAGGGCTTGCACACCTTTGTTTGGGGTCCTCCTCCTTCTCCTGCATGTGAGGGGAGCACCCTGTTGCAACAGATCAATAAAGATCAGGCTTACTAGCTGCTTTGCTTCTCAATATTCTCTGGTTGGCCTCCGTTATTTTCTATGACCGATGGAGAACCTGCAAAGGACTCTATAAGGGCTCTTGGGTTCCCCATAAGGGAATAAGGGCAGGTTTCTGTTTATTACACCGTAGACACAGGTAGATTCGATGGAGTATTTCCAAAAGGAGGGGAAGCGTTTCCTCCTTATAAGAAGCATTGCCAATTCTTAAGGCAGCAGCTTAGCCCTTAATGAACATGAACTAATTGCTAGAGGGAATCCTTTGGGGAGGCTTGAAGGGGTGAAGACTCAGAAGCCATTTATAGAAGGGGAGAACTTGGTTGGGAGGAGATACAAATTGGAGTGCAATTTCTTAGGAAATAAGTAGCAGTGGCCTCGCTTCATGTTCCTTTATCTACAGAAAGGTTCAAAAATGAATTCTGAGGGGAGGTTTTTCCCCACTCACAACGTGCCAGACATCACTATTTAGTTCTCTCAGACGCCATTGAGAGGAAGCCGAGGGGGGTTTATTTTGTGGGACAAGAAGTGGGTTGGTTTTTTTAAAAAAGAGAGAGGCAGATTTCTCATAAAGAAGGAAGCAAGGGGCGCCCTGCATTGATGGCAATAGAGCTCCCTGTTCCTTGGAAGAAAGACTGTTGTATATCAGGAAATAAATGCATCTGCAGAGTGGCTCCCATACAGTATATATATTCTGAGGCAAAGCTAGTTTCTAGCCAGGCTTCCTTCATGACTTGTGGAAAAGGCCATTTCCCCTAAATTCATGAGGGAAAACTGCACTCCAGGAAGGGAAACTCCCAACGTTTCTGTAATCAGGAGAGAAATAATAACTATTTATTTTATTGTTATCATGATTTGCCGAAGAATTTCTTAGCTCTGTGCAAATAGTTTTCTTTTTCCTCTTGGTAAGTGACATGCAAGCCCTTTTGCTCTAAAAGCAAGTCCATGAGCCCTGAGGGCAGCCGTTGCTTGCAGATCTGGACGTTTTGCAAATCGAGGGTTTTCTTTAGAAAGAGGGAAAACACCCTAGAAAGTACCCCAGCTTTCAAGGTGTCTGCAGGGCTGCCATGGACATCTCCGCAGTGGCTCCAAAATGCAGTCTGAGGGGAGGCTAGTTCCCAGTCACATCGCATTAGGGGCCTCTGCAACTTGAATTTCTCTCACACACTCATGCCTGGAGGAGGAAGGAAATACTCAGAGGTTGAGTAAGGACAAGGCCTGAGGGATGCATCCAGTGCTTTAGTTGCATTTTTTCACTACAAAAAGCTTGTTCCAGTAACCTCGCTGCATATCTGGATGGAAATAGCACATTGGGGGAAGCATTGCTTGCTTTTATTTCATTTTATTTACTTGTACACTCAGTTGATCTTACACGCTGTGCAGAGAGAGATGTGCTTGTGCAAAGAGTGAGGGAGAGATGGATGTGCAGCTGTGTAGAGGCTTAAAATGTTGAAGCAATTTTTATCTGTTTTAGTATTTCAATGTTTGTATGTTTTAAAGTATGGTGGTTAATTTTTTTCGTATTTATTGTTTTGTCCTTTTGTAAACTGCTTTGATCTTACACGCATGGCGCTTATGTATACGTGAGCAAGTAGCATGACCCAAAAGTCCATAAGAAGGGGAAATTACGATGGTGAAGTAACTCCAGTTCTGGGCACCACAGTTCAAGAAGGACACTGACAAACTGGAACGTGTCCAGAGGAGGGCAACCAAAATGGTCCAAGGCCTGGAAACGATGCCTTATGAGGAACGGCTAAGGGAGCTGGGCATGTTTAGCCTGGAGAAGAGGAGGTTAAGGGGTGATATGATAGCCATGTTCAAATATATAAAAGGATGTCACATAGAGGAGGGAGAAAGGTTGTTTTCTGCTGCTCCAGAGAAGCGGACACGGAGCAATGGATCCAAACTACAAGAAAGAAGATTCCACCTAAACATTAGGAAGAACTTCCTGACAGTAAGAGCTGTTTGACAGTGGAATTTGCTGCCAAGGAGTGTGGTGGAGTCTCCTACTTTGGAGGTCTTGAAGCAGAGGCTTGACAACCATATGTCAGGAGTGCTCTGATGGTGTTTCCTGCTTGGCAGGGGGTTGGACTCAATGGCCCTTGGGGTCTCTTCCAAATCTATGATTCTATGATTCTATGATTCCAAATAGTGCAAGAGCCTGATTTGTTGTGTCTTCCCTTCCAGGGCTACTGAGGAGAGGGAGGAATTGTAAAGGGACCAGAAGGTGCTCTAAACCTAGCAGCCCAAAGTATGTCATGCCCTAGGCCACAGATTTTTAGAATATACTGTATATTAAAAGGTAAAGGTAAAGGGACCCCTGACCATTAGGTCCAGTCGTGACCAACTCTGGGGTTGCGGCGCTCATCTCGCTTTACTGGCCAAGGGAGCAGGCATACAGCTTCCGGGTCATGTGGCCAGCAGGACTAAGCCGCTTCTGGCGAACCAGAGCAGCACACGGAAACGCCATTTACCTTCCTGCCAGAGCTGTACCTATTTATCTACTTGCACTCTGACGTGCTTTAGAACTGCTAGGTTGGCAGGAGCAGGGACCGAACAACTGGAGCTCACCCCGTCACGGGGATTCGAACTGCCGACCTTCTGATCGGCAAGTCCTAGGCTCTGTGGTTTAACCCACAGCGCCACCCGCGTCCCCTATACTGTATATTAGCGCATACTAAAACACAGAGACCAGAAAACAAAAATCAGAGTTTACAAAATGCATCAGAGACCATAGAATATAGTGCTGGAATGTCATGTTGTCCAAACCTGCTACAATGCAGGAATCACAGCTATGCAAGATATACAAAGCTGGTCCTTCCAACTTTGGGGAAGGCCTGCAGCTCAGCGGTAGAGCATCTGCCTTGCGTGCAGTCAGTCCCAGGTTCAATCCCCAGCTTCTCCAGGTAGGACTGGAACTGTTGTTGTTTAGTGGTGTCCGCCTCTTCGTGACCCCCTGGACCAGAGCACGCCAGGCACTCCTGTCTTCCACTGCCTCCCGCAGTTTGGTCAGGCTCATGTTTGTAGCTTCGAGAACACTGTCCCACCATCTGGCCCTCTGTCGTCCCCTTCTCTTTGGGCCCTCCATCTTTCCCAACATCAGGGTCATTTCCAGGGAGTCTTCTCTTCTCATGAGGTGGCCAAAGTCTTGGAGCCTCAGCTTCAGGATCTGTCCTTCCAGTGAGCAATCAGGGCTGATTTCCTTCAGAATGGAGAGGTTGGATCTTCTTGCAGTCCATGGGACTCTCAAGAGTCTCCTCCAGCACCAGAATTCAAAAGCATCCATTCTTTGGCGATCAGCCTTCTTGATGGTCCAGCTCTCACTTCCACACATCACTACTGGGAAAACCAGAGCTTTAGGACTGGAACTACCCCCTGCCTAAAACCCTGGAGGACCACCATCCTGAGTTGCTTCCGTACAGAATACTAATCACGTCTTCAGCACTCCAGATGTTTGTCATTTTCAAGTCAGTAACCTATTTTAAGCCAGGTATTGCAAAGGCTGGCGAATGCGATGCATCAAGTAACAATAGACCAAGTAACTATTTATCCTCCTCCTCACTTTTTAAATTTGGGGTTTCGGAGCCTGTATGTAGGTCAGGCCCTTTGTGTAGTAATAAAATCTACGCTCAGATGCCTACGTTGACAGAAACACTCGTGGCCTGGTTAACACATGTTTGCTTGCTGCGTCCCCCTTGCAGCCAATTAACTCAGTGTGCGCGCCTGTGTGTTTAAACATGTGTTTCTAACAGTTCCGATCTATTAACACGCCACAGTTGAGGCACACACAGAGAGAGAAAGCCGCAACACGAGACTCAGCCCTTCATCTGCTTCTGAGGAAGTGGCGGTGCCTGGTGCTCTCGGACCAGCTGTGCCTTCTTCTTCTTCTTCCTTCTGTTTCACACCCCTCCCGGGACACGGCTTTACTCCTTGTTAAACCCGCTCCTGGGCAGGCTGTGGAAATAAGGAGACAAGAAGAGCCAAGGGGTCCAGCTTCCTCTTCTCACAGAGGCCAACCAGGTGTCTCTTTCCGGAAACGCACAGGCAGGGTTCAAGAGCATTCTCAGAAGCACCGCTGCCCCACACTCACTGTCATGGCGAGTAGCTATCAATAGCTTTTCCCTCCATGAATCCTCTCAGTCCTCTTTTAAAGCCATCCAGGTTGGTGGTGAAATAAAAAAATTAAGGTCATATATATATATATATGTTTTCGTAGATTTTCACGGGTACAGGAATGCAGGTTTTGGTGTCTTCGGGTGTCTTCCCGTGTAAGAGTTGGGGTGTCTAGGCGACGTTTCGACGAGGTCTCACTCGTCATCTTCAGGCTGGTGCTTTCGGCTTCTTGTTACTGGAACAGAGCAGGATCTCAGTGTTTGAGTTCCTATAAATACTGTTGAGGGGGTGTGGTGTATAGCCTCCAATGTTCTGGGCAGAGAGGAAGTTCCCAGGTTAGTGTGCCTTTTCTTCTTTTGTTCCTTAATTACTTGAGGGATATCTTGAGTGATTTCTTGAGTGATATTCTGAGTACCACTTAGGTGGGTCATTAAGTGTGGATTAGTTGCTAAAGCTTTCGTGTCTTGACCTCTTGAGCTTGTGAAGAGTTTTTCTGAGAAGATGGCTGTACTGCACTTAGTTGTGCTCTGGCTTGGCTTCGTGTATAGGGGCGAGCTGTGGTTTTGTGCCCTGTGCCAGCCAGATCTGTGTAGGGATTGCAGGGGGGTGCAGCATCCGGAGGTGCCACTATGGTTTGGCTACTGGATGGTGTCTGTAATTTATCTGTGGAGAGGGTCTGGGTTTGGGTCTGGTGTGGTTGATTGGTGATGGCGTTCTGTGTGCCTCTGGTTCTGGTGTCGGTTTTTGTGGGGAGGGCTAATTTCCAGATGTCTGGCAGGCGGGACGTGTCGTCACGCTTGTTCATGTTGTGAGGGTGTTTCTCTATCTCGATGGCTTATATATAAAATAAATGTTCATAAATGTACCAAGCAAACATGTACATAGATGTGTGGACCACATGTCTGAGGCAGCACAGGAGGGCAGCCCTGGAGCCATTTTGGCTCCCAAACTGACCAAATGTTTTCTCTGTAAGGTCAAAGGAAAATGGAAAAGCCTCCCCATTGTCTTTTCCTTCACAAATCCTGTCTTAAGGGTGTATCTGTGTATGAATAGGGTGAGCCTGTGACCTGGCCCAGGAACTAAGTAGATCTCATTACAAAAGACTGGCCAGGCTCCCCAGGGTATCCAATCAAGTGAGCATTAACAGGTCACCTGCCAGAGAGATAAACAAGACACTCAGATTTCTGCTGTAGACCGCCCTTTCTGTGATGTAGGTATGATGTATCTGGGGGTGGTCTTGGACTCCAAGGCGGGCAATTTAAAATGTCTATATAAGGGCGGGCACACCTGGGTTCTGAGTCCTCCTTCTCCTGCGTGTGAGGGGAGCACCCTGTTGCAACAGTTCAATAAAGATCAGGCTTACGAGCTGCTTTGCTTCTCAATATTCTCTGGTTGGCCTCTGTTATTCTCTCCTACCAATAGGGAACCTATGTAAGGACTCTATATGGGCTCTTGCGTCCCCCATAAGGGAATAAGGGCAGATTTTCGTTTATTACAGTGGCCATCACTGCTTCCTGTGGGAGGGAGTTCCGCAGTTCAACTAAGTACTGTGTCTGACGAAACACTTTCTTTTATCTGTCCCGGCTCTTCCAACGAAAGATGGGCCACGGACAGAAGCAGCTTGTAGGATGTGTGATCTTGTGCGAGGTACACAAAGGCTGCGAAATGAATCTGTGCGCCAGCAGCCACAGCCGATGTAACATATGGTAAAATGCAGCCCTATCTAGGTTTACAGTGATGGTGATAAGAATACCGCTTGCTATCATGGCTTGTTATCAAAGCAAGTGACATAATCATTGCCCATCATCATGTGAATGAGGTTCTTTTTACGAAGCTGCCTGCAGGATCAGCGGTAGAGCTTGCTGCTACCTTCGGCTGACTGGGGCACTTCTCTTTTTATTGCAGATCTTTTAACAGGGTTTGCATCCTGACCCCCAAGTGTGTGTGTGGGGGGGCACTCTAAGACTAATCCTATTTTAAGGCCATCCAAATTGGGGGCTGTCACTGCCTCCCGTGGAAATGAGTTTCATAGTCTAATTAAGCACTACAGGGCCCCTGAAAGTCAGAGCAGGAATATATTAATCTTCAGGGGAGGGGAGTACCTTGCAAATATAGCAGCCCTATCAATAATTATTGTCTTATCCAGACCTTTCCTTCTTTCTTGCTCCACAGCCTGGATTTTACACCTCCCCTTTCCTCCTCCTCCTCCTCCAACAGCTTCTTCTTCTTCTTCTTTGGCGATCCCTTGTAGCCGAGTAAGATTGTCTTCCATAAACATAGTTTTAACAATGAGTCCGTAAGTGACTGTGGAGGCCAATTCTGGATCCACACGTCCCTCCACAGTGGGGACATTGGTTTCCGGGCGGGAGTTGATCACGGTGTGGATTTGCCAAGCGTGCCTTCCTCTTAGCACATTTCTCCCTTGCGTCCTTAGTTTGAGTGTCTTCAAAACCCATGACACCTTTGGTGAAGCTGTTCTCCAACTGGAGCGCTCACAGGCCAGTGTTTCCTAGTTGTCGGTGTTTATACTACATGTTTATACTACATGGGGTCACGAAGAGTCGGACACGACTAAACAACAACAACAAATTTTAGATTGGCCTTGAGAGTCTTTTGTTGACTACCAGCATTAGGCTTTCCATTTTTAAGTTTGGAATAGAGTAGTTGCTTTGGAAGACGATCGTCAGGCATCCGCACATTACCAGTCCAACAAAGTTGATGTTGAAGAATCATTACTTTGACACAGGTGATCTTTGCTTCTTCCAGTACACTGGTATTAGTGTCTTCCCAAGTGATGTGTACAATTTTTTTGGAAACACCGTTGGTGGAATCCTTCGAGGAATTGGAGATGGCATTTGTAAGTGGCCCATGTTTCACAAGCAGACAGTAAGGTTGGTAGTACAACCTCCAACAGCAGCCTGCTCTCAGACACCAACAGTTTCTGAATGGGGGGGTTTCTAAGCGCCTCTGAGCTACCCTCCCTCAGCTCCTGCAAAGGATCCCGTAGCATTAATTAATGGAGACACCATCCATCTCCCATGGGAAAGGAAGGTCAGGGGAGGAGAGTCACCAGCGAAGGAAGATATAAACAGACATCAGCGCTCACACAGGGGACAGTCTGTAATTGCTCTCACGAGCTAAAGCGAGTTGCAAATCGGAAGTGTCCTGGCTCAGCTCATTTAATTTGAGAGATACCAATGTTTCCGAGTCACATAAGAGGCCTTGTATGTTGTTCTCGATGTGGAGCAAAATATTCTTGCATGCTCAATTACTTAGCATCCATTTAGTTAACTTGGCCCGGAGCCAGAAATGTTGTGGGCGGAGGGAACATTGTGAGTCAATGGAAAACAGTAAAAGACAGATACAAATCGTCTTACACGACTGGATAATTTAATTTTAAAGAACCTTATTTAATTTGTTTGAGAGCTTCAAGTCATTTGCCTGTGGACTGGCCTCAGACTTAAAAGGGTGATAATAATAGCAGTCAAAGGGAATTCTCAGTAGGGAATTGTTTTTGAAAATGCCCCACGCCCCTTAAAAAGAACTACCTAAGAATCCATCATCGATCATTTGCCAGGTTCTCACAGAGTAAAAGACTTCGCAATGGGCTATTTGAAAAATATTTTAAACCTTGGCCAGGCAGGTTGCTAGAACGATGACACATGCAATGATGTCCAGGAGATAATTTTGTATCCAGCCTTAAATCCACAAGCCTAATGTTGGTGAGGAATTGAGTTGCTCACGTGTGGCCCCCTGTAAGGATCCCTTTTGCAGTTCTAGTTCTTGGTTTGCAGTTCTAGTTTTTCGAGATGGATAATGAGAACGCTGCACATTTCAAAGGGAGGCAGACAATCAAACACACTGTCCTGATAGGGCCAGTTTTTTTCCTTTTCAGTTAAAAATAAGTGTGAATTGGCTTTTCTAGTTTGGCTTTATCAATTTCATTGTAAAGTAGAGCAGCCACTGAGAGGATCTGGAAGAATTAAGCCTCTCTCTCTCTGTGTCTGTTTCTCTGCTGGCCTGTAAGTTTCCCACCAGCTGGTGGGGGCTTTTTGGAAAAGATGCAAAAACAGGCCTGCAAGGGATTTTGGGTGACAAATTTCAGAGCTTTAAAATTTGCATGCTCGGAAGCAAGGAAGATTCTGCTGCAATAAACCCATTTTAGACTTTAATAATGTGCCGCAAGATTCACATGCACACTCTCTTCTTTTAATAAGGCATTTGGTGAGTTTCTAAACTTAGAAGTCCACAAAGGAGATGGTGATGCATTAAATTCCTCCGTGCTTTACACACTCTCTCTCTCACTCTCTCTTTTGGGACCGAAACAGCTGCTTCCATGACTTGCAAAGGCCCCAAAAGTCACGAGCAAAACTCAATCGAAGTATCTCATTTTCCCTCCGTGAACCAAGCTTTCTGTGGCTAATTGCTGCGCCTTTTCCTTCCCACGGCTGTGTCACTGTTACAAACCCACCCACAAGGAAGCTGCTTTATACTGAGTCAGACCATTGGTCCATCTTGCCCAGCACTGTCTACACCATGAGTAGGCAAACTAAGGCCCGGGGGCCGGATGTGGCCCAATCGCCTTCTAAATCTGGCCCATGGATGGTCCGGGAATCAGCATATTATTACATGAGTAGAATGTGTGCTTTTATTTAAAATGCAGCTCTGGGTTATTTGTGGGGCATAGGAATTCGTTCATTTTTCTCCCAAAATATAGTCCGGCCCCCCACAAGGTCTGAGGGATGGTGGACCAGCCCCCTGCTTGAAAAGTTTGCTGACCCCTGGTCTACACTGCCTAGCAATCACTCTCCAGGGTTTCAGGCAAGGGAGTCTTTCTCAGCCCTACCTGAAGATGCCACCAGGGATTGAACCCAGGACCTTCTGTGTGCAAAGCAGATGTTCCCCCACTGAGCCACAGCTCTTCCCCCAGGCTTCCGAGTGGCAAAGGAAACACAATAGCCACCAACTAGGTGGCTTACAGGGCTTGCTAAATTGTTTGCAGCATCACAGAGTGCTGGGGAGTGATGTTCTGTCCACGGGCAAGTTTTGGGCCCAGCCTGACTGTCTTATTATTATTTATTGAATTTATATACCATCCTATACCCAGAGGTCTCATAAAAGGTAAAGGGACCCATGATCATTAGGTCCAGTTGTGGCTGACTCTGGGGTTGCAGCGCTCATCTCACTTTATTGGCCGAGAGAGCCGGCATACAGCTTCCGGGCCAGCAGAACTAAGCCGCTTCTGACGAACGAGAGTGGCGCACGAAAACGCCGTTTACCTTCCCACCGGATGTTGAAATTGAAATTTTAAATGGTTTTTGTTTTGTTCTGTTTTGTCTTGTTTTTTTTATTATGTTTGTTTTTTCTTTTTTTAAATTATTTTTTTATTATGTATTATATTGTATTGTATGTTTTTTTTCTTTTTTTGGCTTTTTTGTAGTGTTGTGCTTAATTTGTTGGGAACTTAATAAATATTATTATTTTTTTAAAAAAAGGAAACGCCATTTACCTTCCCGCTGGAGCGGTACCTATTTATCTACTTGCACTTTGACGCACTTTCGAACTGCTAGGTTGGCAGGAGCAGGGACCGAGCAATGGGAGCTCACCCCGTGATGGGGATTCGAACCACCGACCTTCTGATCAGCAAGTCCTAGGCTCTGTGGTTTAACCCACAGCGCCACCTGCGTCCCTATACCCAGAGGTCTCATACTCTCTTTTTATTGGCCACAATACAGTGGCCTTGATACTCAAACGGCTTTGCTCCTGAAGAAGTTGGCTCCCGAATGCCGCAAACCTGGAAGCAAGTGTTCCGGTTTGCGAACGTTTTTTGGAAGCCGAACATCCGATGCGGCTCCTGCAGGAAGCTACTGCAGCCAATCGGAAGTTGCGCCTTGGTTTTTGAACGGTTTTGGGAATCGAACGGACTCCCGGAGTGGATTGAGTTCGAGAATCAAGGTACCACTGTAGTTCCCAAAATTCTTTAACATATTTAGCATGCACAGGGTGTTGTCTGTCGTTTGATTCCCCTCACAGCACGGCCGCGATTATACGTCCATTTTCCGGTTGGTAAGATGGTTTATTAAGAACTGTGCCTTGTTCCAGCACCTGTGAACAGGGTCCCCTCCCCACAGCACATTCAGAAGACATAGCTCTGCCCGCCCCCCCATAATCCTTAGGCCCTGTAGCTTATCCCTAGCAGAGCTTCAATTCTCAGCACCCTTAACAAACTAAAATCCCCAGGATACTGTGGGGTATGCACACTGTGTGTGCACACTGTGCTCTAAATGTCCTGTGTGGACGTAACCCAAGTCCTTTTATTATGGGGTGTGTGGGGAGGCAACCCTCACAGGCTCAACACCGAGGAGCTGCCAGCAAATGGGAAGACTCAACCAGGCATTTGCAATTTTTTAAAAAACAAAACCAAATTGGCCTCCATTCATGGCTCATATGCAAAGCGGTTCATCAATATGCATGAGGGGGTTCATTCATGAAAAGAAGCCGTTTTGCATACACAGCAGCTGGGCTGCAGCGCAGGGAGGGGGAAGAATTGTGATGAGAGCAATTATTTTTCCCCTGTGTCCTGCCAAGAATATTTTCTCACAGACTCGAGAGAAAAGAAGGAAAGCTGGAGTTGGGGGTGGGAGGGTGGGTAGGGAAATAGGAGCTTTCATAGCTTAGGTTGAATATAATCTCCCTTCCCTCCTGACATCATAATTGTCACCACCACTGCCGTCATTAAAGTAATAAGAAGAGCTTGCAGGATCAGGCCAAAGGGGCCCCATCCTAATTCAGAATCCTTTTTCCACAGTGGCCAAGCATGTGCCTCAAGGAGGACCTGAGAGCACCATGGCAGTTTCCAGGAACTGGGACTCAGAAGCATCACTGCCTCTGATTCTGGAACAAATCTAAGGTTTTTGATAATAATTTTTATATACATAAAAAAGCACAATCTTCTGTAGCTGGGTGTCTTTAGCAAGTGTCTTCATGGGCTGTTGTTTGTTTGTTTGTTTTCTTTTCGTTTGCTCTTGTGATTAGAGCAGGCAAATGGGTAAAGAACTGGGAGTTTGTTCCCAAATCACAAAGGACAGTCAATGTCATTTCTATAAAGGGGCTGGGGATAAAAGCTGCGCCCATTTTACAGACAAGAACTCCAGAACACAAGAAGAGCCTGCTGGATTGGCCCAAGGAGAGTCCACAGAGTCCATCGTCCTGCTCTCACAGCGGTCGACCAGGTGCCCCAAAGGGATTAAAGGACAAGAGGACTCTCTCCGCCCCTCCTGCGGGTTCCCAGCAATTGGTATTAAGAGGAATTAGGGCAATACTTTGGCCACCTCCTGAGAAGAGAAGACTCCCTGGAAAAGACCCTGATGTTGGGAAAGATGGAGGGCACAAGGAGAAGGGGATGCCAGAGGATGAGATTATTGGATAGAGTTCTCGAAGCTACCAGCATGAGGGAGGCAGTGGAAGACAGGAGGGCCTGGCATGCTCTGGTCCAGGGGGTCACCAAGAGTCAGACACGACTAAACAACAACAACAATGGCAACCTAAGGCCCATGGGCCACAAGTGCCCCACGGGGGTCATTTAACTGGCCCATGAGCCGCCTCCAAACTGAGCCACTCGCTCAGCAAGTCCCCGCGCGCTGCGCTAAACCGGCTGAGCACGGCGCAGGGACTCACTTCCACAGTGCCAGAAATTGCGTCTGCGCGTTCCCAGATGCCGAAAATCATGTCTGCACAGATGCCAATGCCAGAAATTGTGTCTGTGCAGACGCAGACACCGGAAATCTGTATTAGGGTTTCTGACTGTGGAAGGCAGGGCAGAGCCATCCGTGCCCAGAGAAGAGGCCAGGCAGACAACCAGCAGAAAGAGGGGAAGTTTGGAGACCAGTTGCAAAGAAGATTTGTCTGTGTCCGTGTGTCCGTGTGTGTGTGTGTGTGTGTGTGTGTGTGTGTGTGTGTGTGTAAGTGTGTGTAAGAGAGAGAGAGAGAGAGAGAGAGATGGGGATTTTGCAAATGCAAGGACATATAATAGACCCCGTTAAATAGAGAATGATGTGTTGAAATGAGGCTGGGGATTTAACTGACACATGAATAGTTGGGTGGGGGGAGAGGGGTGGGACAAAAGCCAGCTTGTCATGTGGGCATGGAGAGGCTCCAGTCCTTCTCTGCCTTGGAGCCCCTTTCCCACTTCGGCACTTCGGAGAGGGGATTTAAAACCGCTAGTCCCAAACTGCACATGGAGGGAAAGTTAAGAACTGCCCTGTCAGGATCAGGCCAACGACCCTACTAGCCCAGCGTCTTGTTCTCACAGGGGCCAAGCAGCTGCCTGTGGAAAACACAAGCAGGATTCGGGCACAGGAGCAACTCTCCCCTCCTGTTTCATTTCCAGCAACTGGTACTGGTGAAGGATGGAGGATGCAAGCCCAGAAATTAAGAGTTTGCATAAACTGGAGACGGGGAGGGGTGGCGTAAGGAGCAGTGCAGCCAGGATGGGGAGGAGGGGAAGGAAAGTGATACAGCGTGAGTTTATAGGAGCAAGAGAAATCACCATGGCAACAGCTAAGCTTGACATGGTTATGACTCTCACTTCTGCTTTGCCTTTCCTTCTCTCCCTTTCGCCTCTCAACTCAAAGCACATCTCCTTTCCAATTAAATCCGAAGTCCTGAGGAGTCAGGGACATTTTCGGATCACAACTCCCATCATCATCATCATCTCTGAGCACTGGACCTACTGGTGGAGATCAGGGGCCAACATCTGGAAGGCGACAGATGTTCCCCATCTTTATTTCTCCCACTGACTGCAGGATGGGTGTGGAAGCAGTTTTAAAACGCCAAAAGTCAAGAACATAAGAAGAGACTGCTGGGTCAGGCCAACAGCCTGTCCAGCCCAGCGTCCTCTTCTCAGACTGGTCACTCAGGTGCCCTAAAGAGAAACCGGCAGGCAGAATTAGGGCACAATGGCCATTCTCCCCTCCAGCAACTGTAAGTAATAGTGCCACTTGTATTCTGCTCTGGTCAGACCTCACCTGGAGTACTGTGTCCAGTTCTGGGCACCACAGTTCAAGAAGGACACTGACAAACTGGAACGTGTCCAGAGGAGGGCAACCAAAATGGTCAAAGGCCTGGAAACGATGCCTTATGAGGAACGGCTAAGGGAGCTGGGCATGTTTAGCCTGGAGAAGAGGAGGTTAAGGGGTGATATGATAGCCATGTTCAAATATATAAAAGGATGTCACATAGAGGAGGGAGAAAGGTTGTTTTCTGCTGCTCCAGAGAAGCGGACACGGAGCAATGGATCCAAACTACAAGAAAGAAGATTCCACCTAAACATTCGGAAGAACTTCCTGACAGTAAGAGCTGTTCGACAGTGGATTTTGCTGCCAAGGAGTGTGGTGGAGTCTCCTACTTTGGAGGTCTTTAAGCAGAGGCTTGACAACCATATGTCAGGAGTGCTCTGATGGTGTTTCCTGCTTGGCAGGGGGTTGGACTCAATGGCCCTTGGGGTCTCTTCCAACTCTATGATTCGATGATTCTATTCAGAGGCAATGCTGCTTGCAATGTGCAGGCATCGTGGCTATTGCTATTACTTTTTATTATTGCTGTTGTTTTTTAATTTCTATGCTGCCCTTCATCCGAAAATCACAGTTTTATAATATTAAAACACAAACATGCCATGATACCAAACAAAAACCATACCCCCACAGTTTAAAAGGCCATTGTTTGTTTAATTAGCCAAAGGCCTGGGAGAAGAGGAATGTTTTTGCACCTAAATATATGTAATGCTCCTGGGGGGAGCATTGCACAAACAGGGCGCCACAACAGGAAAGGCCCTGCATTTTCCATGAATCTGCCTAACCCTCTCTTAAAGCTGCCCAGATCGGTGGCCATTCACGGATTCCTGTGGGAGAGAGTTTAATAGTTTAACTATGTTCTGCGTGGAAAAAAATCGCTTTCTTTTCTCCCAAATCTCCCAGCATTCAGCCTTATTGGATAGTCACAAGATCATAGATCCAGCAGGGCAGAAGCAATTAAACAACTCTACTGATCACTGCTAACTAAGATCATGGCCACTGGTCCCATCACCTCCTGGCAAATAGAAGGGGAAGAAATGGAGGCAGTGAGAGATTTTACTTTCTTGGGCTCCATGATCACTGCAGATGGTGACAGCAGCCACGAAATTAAAAGACGCCTGCTTCTTGGGAGAAAAGCAATGACAAACCTAGACAGCATCTTAAAAAGCAGAGACATCACCTTGCCAACAAAGGTCCATATAGTTCAAGCTGTGGTTTTCTCAGAAGTGATGTATGGAAGTGAGAGCTGGACCATCAAGAAGGCTGATCGCTGAAGAATTGACGCTTTTGAATTCTGGTGCTGGAGGAGACTCTGGAGAGTCCCATGGACTGCAAGAAGATCCAACCTCTCCATTCTGAAGGAAATCAGCCCTGAGTTCTCACTGGAAGGACAGATCCTGAAGCTGAGGCTCCAAGACTTTGGCCACCTCATGAGAAGAGAAGACTCCCTGGAAAAGACCCTGATGTTGGGAAAGATGGAGGGCGCAAGGAGAAGGGGACGACAGAGGAGGAGATGGCTGGACAGTGTTCTCAAAGCTACCAGCATGAGGGAGGCAGTGGAAGACAGGAGGGCCTGGCGTGCTCTGGTCCAGGGGGTCATGGAGAGTCGAACACAACGAAACAACAACAACTGGTCTGTTATGGTAGACACCAAGCCAACCCACCCCACCCACTTTTGCTGCTGAGGATGGCAAGGCAGAGCATCATGCACATTGCAGGAGGTCAGACTAGATGACTCTTTGTGCCCCTTCCAACTCTATAGTTCTGTTTCTCTAGTCCTGTTGTAGTGACAGCACACCCAGTCAAAGGGGCAAATTTTGGCTCTCTTGTAGCAAGGGCATCTAAGGGAGAATAGCTCCCCTGTATCATAGTTCAAAAAAACTTCCACCATAAAGCTAAGAAACCCTTTTTCCGTCCTTGGCCCACCCCCGTAGCCGAGTCCTTGGCCTTCGTCTCTGGGGCAGGGGTCTCCCCTTGGCCTTATCTGGGGGGCAAAGACCTCTGACCTTTCTCCATGAAGCAGTAATTTAATCTGAGACACAATATGACTGTTAAACAAGCCGGCCTTTGACCCCCTTCCCCATTACAATCGACAACCCCCCTCCAGCCTTTTCCCCAAACAGTGGCCTCTCTATCTGTCAAAGTGCGGAGTGGTCAATTTTCCTAACCCCTTGGCTGCTATGGGCTTGCCAGGGCTTTGAGGGTGCCTAACAAGATCGCCCTCTTTCCTAAGCGGCCAGGCGTCCGCACGTGGTCACTGAGGCACAAGCCGGACTGAAAGCAAAGAAAATCACAAACCAGGCTACGGAACAAAAAGAGTCATTTACCACTGAGGAAGCCACGAGTCTTGAGGACTAACAAATTGATTTTGCCATGCATTTTCCTGAAGCCAGGGGTGGTTTAATCCAATGCAAGAATGTTTAAATGTTGTGTTATCACTTCCAAGGGATGCTGACAGTAAGGGTAGGGAATGAAGGCTTAATAATAATAATAATCACCACCACCACCACCACCATCTTCTAGACCAGGGGTTGGCAAAGTTTTTGTGGCTTGGGCCAGTTCATGGTCCCACAGACGCCGCAGTGGGCTGGAGTGTGTGCGCACACACGCATGCATGAGCAAACACTATTTTGCGGAGGAGGTGTACACAGCTTCCTATTGGTTGCAGGAGCTTCCTGCAGCCAGTGGAAAGCTGGCCAGTGTCACGGACGACGGTCCTCGCTCTCCTCTGTGCTGGTTTAGTGCAGCGCACGGGAGCCAACCGAGTGGGCAGCGGGGGTCCCCGAGTGGGTGGTGGGGGTCCATGGGCCAGTTAAACGACCCCCATTGGCCGCTTGTGGCCCATGGGCCTTAGGTTGGCGACCCCTGCTGTAGACATTCAACATGTCACTATTAGTTTATAAAGCCCATAACTTGGGACCAGTTAACCGGCAAGATCGCCTTACTCCAAATGCGCCCACTCAACCGCTTTGATTTGTGGAACCAGAACTGCATTGGTAAGATACCAATTTTCTAGTGCAGCCGCACCTACACTTTGGAACTCCCTGCCTACTGACTCTTTTTGGTGCCTGTTAGAAGCATTTTTGTTTAGACAAGCCTTAGGAATGCCGGTCTGTTTTGGGACGTTTTTTAAAGTTTTTTTATTATTAGTAATTTCAACATAACATTTTATCCCCGCTCCCCAAAATATAATATAGAATATAGAAAAATATAGAATGCTGATGTGTGTTTTAATCTGTTTCTAGTTTTTTATATAAAAATGATTAATAGTTGTTTTTACCGATAATTTTCTTGTTTTATTCTGTTAGTAAACTGCTTTGAGTTTGTTTTTGTTTGTTTGTTTGTTTGTTACAATCATGCAGTGTATACACATTTTATGAAACCTAAATGAGAGGGCACTGCACTGGCTATGCGAAACTAAGCCAGACGGAGCCGATATCTACTCCTCCCAAGGAACCTTTCGTATTTCCCTATCCCTCAAAGATGCCATCTCAAAAAGAGCCTTCCTCCTGTCCGCTCCTCAGTCCGCCAGCCTGCTTAGCATGTTACCATGAGAGCTGCCAGTCACTCCGCAACAAGATGACCCATTTGGACTAGACGCCTCACGTAAGATGTTTGTGACAGCTGCAAGTAGGCGAGAGGGAGAGGGAGGCAGAAGCCAGGAGAGGAAGGTGCTTCCTTCACAGGCTGGGGTGCGGTGCAGCCCCCCACCCCACAAACTACCCCAGGATGTCACTGCAGGAACTGGGATTCAGGAAACCCGCTTGCAGCACAAGGAGACAGCTTTGGGTCTTGTCCCCTCCCCAGTTTCCTTCCTCCCTCCCTCAGGCCTCATCCTGTCTTTGTCCAGTTCCCTTGTTCTCTCTCTCTCCCTCTCCATTGCTACCCACAGGTGTCAGGTGGGAAAAGTACAGAGAGGGGGGGTGTAGGTTGAGACCCCCCTTTTAAAAAAAACCCATTAAGAAGAGGAGGCGGGAGGCCAGCTTTGTTTGTGTGTTTAATCTCGCAGCTCTCAAGCACTCTAATAAATTTCCAAGGCTTCGTTTTCATGACATTTTGAAACCCCTGGGATTAGCTAGGCTTGTTTGCATCTTGCCTCTGAGGAAATCTGGGGCAGGAGGCAGGCCGTGCCAATGGCAACGCAGACCCCTTGCTGCCCTAAAGCGCCTGTTTCTCATTCACAGCCCATTTCCACAAATGTGCCCAGTTCTTTGCCGTATCCTATTAGGCACCAGGGTGAAGTGTCTGGCACACTCTGATTCTGGCAACTTTCCCCGTGGCGGTCTCTGTGCGCCTTGAGTTTTGGTCCATTCCTTATCTCTGCTGTTTTCTGCTTTGTGAGTGCTGTTTATGCTCACAACGGCCCTGTGAGGTGGGCCTGGCCAAGAGAAACCAGAAGGAGGCACTGCAGCTGGATTCCCCACGTCCAAATTCATCATCGTAAGAAGATAAGAAGAGTCTGCTGGGTCAGGCCAAAGGGGGTCCATCTAGTCCAACCTCCTGTTCTCACAGTGGCCAACCAGATGCCCAGCTCTCTTTTACAGTCATGCTTATTTAACTTATATGCAGAATTCATCATGCGAAAGGCTGGGCTGGATGAATCCCAAGCCGGAATTAAGATCTCTGGAAGAAATATCAACAACCTCAGATATGCAGATGACACAACCTTGATGGCAGAAAGTGAGGAGGAATTAAAGAACCTTTTAATGAGGGTGAAAGAGGAGAGTGCAAAATATGGTCTGAAGCTCAACATCAAAAAAACTAAGATCTTGGCTACTGGTCCCATCACCTCCTGGCAAATAGAAGGGGAAGAAATGGAGGCAGTGAGAGATTTTACTTTCTTGGGCTCCATGATCACTGCAGATGGTGACAGCAGCCACGAAATGCAGCCCTGCAGCAGTGAGTTCCATCGGTTAACTCTGCGTGAAGAAAGACTTCCTTGTAATCTCTGAAAACCTCCTGGAAGGGAGGAGATAGTAACTCCAGGAACGACAGACGGGACTGCCAGAGTTTGATTCAAGACAGAGGCGGCCCCCGAGTGCAAGCAGGCAGGCCCCCAGAATCTTTGACTGTTGCCCAGATCTCAGCCAACAACCAGAACTTTCACCTCTCTGCAAAACCAGCCTGAGCTTTCTTTGGCCTCACCCCATTCCGAGCTGACCCATTATTTTTCCTTAATAAGATTCACACTTCCTCTCCTCCGCCCGTCATTAAAATTAGAAACTTGGGAAATGCTATGTAGTCGAAAGGATGCTGAGCCACCGTGGATCCGGCCCGCTGCATCCTCTTCCAAGCATCCTTGTTTGCAAAACAGGCAGGGGCTGGCTCTGGGGCTTGAGGAGGGTGGGTCTTGGGCAGTTCATTGGGGGGGGGGGTTACCAGGTGGAGGGGCACAGGGCATTCACATACCAGGCCTTTTCTCTCTCCCCCTCCCATTTAGCTTGTCCTGATCTATGTTGTAAGACACCCACACAAACACCCCTCTGCACCCCATACAGGAACTGAGGAAAGAGTTGAGATATCTCATAAACAGGATTATAACTGCAATATGTTAATAAAGGGTAAATGGGCCCCTGACCATTAGGTCCAGTCGTGGCCGACTCTGGGGTTGCGGTGCTCATCTTGCTTTATTGGCCGAGGGAGCCGGCGTACATCTTCTGGGTCATGTGGCCAGCAGGACTAAGCCGCTTCTGGCAAACCAGAGCAGCGCACGGAAACGCCGTTTACCTTCCCGCCGGAGTGGTACCTATTTATCTACTTGCACTTTGACGTGCTTTCGAACTGCTAGGTTGGCAGGAGCAGGGACCGAGCAATGGGAGCTCACCCCGTCACAGGGATTCGAACCGCCAACCTTCTGATTGGCAAGCCCTAGGCTCTGTGGTTTAACCCACAGCACCACCCGCATCCCTCAATATGTTAATACTGCCCTGTATCGTGGAATCTGTGCCATCAGAGAGCCAGTGGGGTGTAGCGCTGAGAGTTTCGGACTATGACTTGAGAGAGTAGGGTTCCAATCTCTGTTCAACCATGAAGTTCACTGGGTGCCGTTGGGCCTGTCCCCGACTCCCAGCCTAACCTGCCTCCCAGGGTTGTGTTGTGGGTGATTAATTCAGGAGGCGAGACAAGCCGTATATGCCACCTTGAGCATCTTTGAGAAAGAAAAAGTTGGGATAGAAATGCATGAAATACTAAAATAAAAATATGCAGGGCAAGAACATTTTAAAAGGTGTGCAGCATCAGGGCTGCATGTGGCAGAATTTAGGCAGGTGAGAGAGGAGGGGTTGTATATACCCCACTCAAGTCCAACACGCTCTGAATGTATGCTTGCGGCAAGCCCTAAGTTTCAACAGAGAGCCATTCCCTTTTGCCCATCCTGTTTTTGGACTCTTAAAAATAAAACAGAACAAACCCCCTCCTCCGCGAAGTCGGTTCCCCCAGACACAGCCGAGCAAAGCAATCTGATGGGAAGCTGGGCGCACTGAGAGCCGCGCTTCCGCTTTCTGGGGCTGGCGTGGCGCCAGGCGGCAGGCATCTTTCAGTTCTGCACAGCTGGGCTGTTAAAAGATGGGCTCCTTCCCAAAGGGAGAGAGAGAGAGAGAGAGAGAGAGAGAGAGAGAGAGAGAGAGAGAGAGAATGCTTCATGTGCGCATGCACACAAACACACACAAAACTCCCTGCTCAGAATTCCTTTCCCAACAGATGTGGAGCATTTCAGCCCAACCCCAGAGCAGAGATCCCAGCATTCTGCAAAGGGAAAGGAACAGCAAGTTCACATTTCCTTTACACAGATGGGAATCGCATCAGGGTTTTTTTTATGCACTAGAGTCTGTTCTTCCGGGGGGGGGGGGGTCTCCTTTATTCCTTCCACAGTTCCTTTTACCCACCTTATTTATTAATTTTTCTACTTTTAGCTTTTGCACCTCTCACGCTCCTTGCTTTTGCAGCCGCAAGCCCGTCTCCTGCACCCTGGGCCTGCACCCTGGCAGTTTCCTTCTGTCCTCTCGCAACACCCCCCCCTCCACTCCCCACCTCTGGAAATGCAATGGAATGTCCAGTTGGCTGCTGTGAAGCCACTGGGGTGTGTGCAAAAGAGAGAGAGAGAGGAATATTCAGGGATGGAACAAAGGCGAGGCAGGACAGGGGGATACCAGTGTAAGTGCCAAAACAATAGTCCTTTTGTCCAGCTCGCCCCAGCACCCAAATCCTGAGACAATGGCAAGCGGCTGGCCGATGGTGCTGACACCCAGAGACAGACGCAATTCAGAAGATATGCTGAATGGTCCAGCTGTTTTCCACCCTGGCTACTGAGGGAGGGGGATGTTGCTGGGGGAGGAGTAGGAAAGTGTGTGTGTGTGTGTGTGTGTGTGTGTGTGTGTGTGTGTTTGTGTGTGTGCACAGGCCAGCTCAGGAATGAGGGATGCAAGCAAGATAGCTGGGCCACGACTCCAAATGGCAATTCCGGGTTCCCTAGGGCAGCTGCAGGCTCCTAGAATCTGCTTTGTTGTTTTCAAGAGAATCTCAGGATCCACCAACCTGAGCCAGGCACAAAAGACAGACTGTACAGCCTTAAAACAACAACAACAACAACAACAACAACAACAACAACAACAACAACTCCAAAGGATGCCCAGAAATTTGTTTTGAGCACAAGAAGAAAAATGGAACTCACAGCCCTTCAAAAAAACCAAACCACTCCTGGCTATCCCTCAAGCGTTCTTCATTTCAGCGGTATAATTTGCAGGTGTGGGGAGAAAATGATTATATTGTTGCTGCTCTTATTAAACATGTGGAAGTCAGGCATCCTTGCTGGTCAACTTCAACCCAGGGATCAACCGGTTTTTCTGCCAGCCTCTGCCCTTGGGGTTTTCGGCAAGCTTTTAGAGGTTGATGAGGCTGCCTTGAAAGCAGGCTACGACCTCCTGGGTTGCAAATTTCTTGAATGCAACATGTAAAACTTGCACACTTCTTCTTGGTTCCCCTCTGCCCCCCCCCCATATGCCTGGACCTGTCCAGAAGAGGATCTGTGTGACGTCACCTCTGCCACTTCCTTCAAATCCCTCCTTTAAACCCCTTTTCCACAAAGCCTTCCGCAACAAAACCCAAGTGCGTGTAATAATGCAATCTGCCTTGATTGTGTAGTGGAGGAGAGGAGAAGCCTCAGGCAAATGTGGCCCTCAAGACCTTTCTGTCTGGCCCTTTCAGCTCTACCCAGACTACACATGCATAACTTTATCTGTATGCTGCCTTCCTATGGTTAAAAGCATGCTCAAGGTGGCTTACAATGTAAAAAAGCACAATTACAAAGATAAAAGGTAGTCATGAACAACAGGTGAAACATCAAAAAGTACACAACCCAACTGAAACAATTTCCATATAATTCACAACAACATCTAATATAAATATACAAAAAAATTAATATCAATAACAGGAACAACAAAACAAAACAAAGCAGCCTCAGCTTTTGCAGATGGAGTCCGTCCAGGCCCCACCCTCCCAGGCCATGTGGAAAGGTCTTCCAGGTCTTCCAGGTCTCACACCCCTCTCTGGTTCTGCTGTGGATTCTTCTTGAGTGTTTCTGCCTAGCTACCATGTGTCCTTGAGCTCAGATTGTGCTTCTGGCATTACGGAGGGATGCAGGAGTAAATTGAGATGTCTTGCTCTGAGCACTTTCGCTCCTGGCCCCACCCACCCCTGGCATCCAGCCCCCAGGCTGCCAAAGGCATTTCCCGCCACCTGCTAGAGTCCAAGTCCATCAGGGCAGAGATCTGCCCGATTGCACAAAGTGCCATATGTACATTGATGGCACAATATTAAAAAATCCCGCAGCAACTGCCTTCTTGTGAGGACGTAGGAAGCTGCCTTATCCTTCCTCTAGTTCACCAGTGTCTCCTCAGAGTAGCAGTGGCTCTGCAAAGCACCTGACAGGCCTGTGAAAATCGCACAGGGCCAGACCAGAGCGGCTCCCTGGCCTTCTGCATGCCATGGCACACTGAGCAGGGTCCCTGCCCCAAATACGGGTCAAAGTCGCCAAGAGGGTGGTGAGCTCCAAAGCACAGCACCCAGAACATGGAGCTGCTTGTGGCAACATGGACAGAATGCCAAGGCTCAATGCAACCTGCAACTTTATTCTTATTATTCCCACCCATCTGAATGGGTTGCCCCAGCCACTCTGGGCAGCTTCCAACAGAATATAAAAATTCAACTTGACTTCCTGCTACTCTGTCCTGGAAAGAGATGCTTTTGGCTGCACTTTTGAGCTGAGCATCTATTGGCTCTTAACTCTCAGCGCTTTTCTCCAAGGCTATTCCACCGAGAGTCATCCTGTGTGTGCATGAGGAACGAAAAACCAGAAAAGTATGGCCCCCGCCCGCCCTCCCTGGTAAAGCCTGGCTTCCTCTTTGATTCTAAACATCACAAAGATCAGCACAGGAGTTTCTCCAGAATGGGCTGAGGCAACACCCATGGAAATGAATAACACTGAATTGGAAAGGAAAGGAATTTATCATAGAGGATAAGACTAGCAATGGCAACTGCCTGTGATGACTTGGTTCTGTCTTCATGGTTGGAGGCAGCAATGGTTCTGAATGCCGGTTGCTGGAAACCAAAGCACAGGAGAGGGCTGCTCTTGCGCTCGGATCCTGCTTGTGGGTTTCCCATTGGGGCATCTGCCTGGTCACTGTAAGAACAGGTAAAGGGTAAAGGGACCCCTGACCATTAGGTCCAGTCGTGGCCGACTCTGGGGTTGTGGCGCTCATCTCGCTTTACTGGCCAAGGGAGCCAGCGTACATCTTCTGGGTCATGTGGCCAGCAGGACTAAGCCGCTTCTGGCGAACCAGAGCAGCGCACGGAAACGCTGTTTACCTTCCCGCCAGAGCGGTACCTATTTATCTACTTGCCCTTTGACGTGCTTTCGAACTGCTAGGTTGGCAGGAGCAGGGACCGAGCAACGGGCGCTCACCCCGTCGCAGAGATTCGAACCACCGACCTTCTGGTCGGCAAGTCCTAGGCTCTGTGGTTTAACCCACAGCACCACCTGCATCCCTGTAAGAACAGGAGGCTGGACTAAATGGGTCCCCTTGGGCAGCTGACCCAGCAGGCTCCTCCTTGAGTCTTATGTTCTCACAAGTTGCTTACCAACTTAACCATCGGCCTCAAGCCTAAACTACACCACACTTTCTGGGTGAGAGACACGCATTTTGAGTTGGACTCTGGGGTTGAACCGGAAAAAGAAGGAAGAATTGGGGAAGAGAGCCTTCTTGCACTTCTATGCGTTCTCATTCTGTTGTGTGTGGCAGTCCTGACATATAATTTTTTAAATCTCATTTAAATGAAGAGGATTAAGCTCTGGATTCTTCCTATAGTTTCTGAGCCTGAAAATCTCCAAAAACAAGTATTTGATGAGCAAAGGGAAGATCTTAAAAAACAAAACAAAGCCAAACCACTCTCTGGGAGACCCAGTGAAGGATGAGCAAACCCATTTTGCTTTTATTCACACAGCCTCCTGCTGATGACAACAGATGAAGCCAGGTGGCTGCCTTTCTATCAAATGGCTCTTGAGCGCCAGGCAAGTGCTGTTGAAGGAGGACGGGGCTGATGCTCTTGGAGATGCTCTGCCATGTGCAAGATTCTTTCCCTGGCATCTGTCGGCTAATCTGCTGTGCAGAGCAAATGGTTTATAAAATGCAAGAAATCCTGGAGAGGGTGCCTGAAGGAAAGGATACTGGGCCGGTTGAGGCTATTGATGGCTGAAATGCTTCTGCATAAGTTGCTGGAAACTGCAGGAAGGGAGAATGTTCTCATGCCGAGGTCCTGCTCACTGCCTTCCCATGGCCGCTGTGAAAACAGGATGCTGGCCTGGGCTGAGAGGCAGACACCAGTCTCCATGTTTTAAATAAAACATGATAAGGGATCTCTTTTAGTGATGTATGGAAATGAGAGCTGGACCATCAAGAAGGCTGATTGCCGAAGAATTGATGCTTTTGAATTCTGGTGCTGGAGGAGACTCTGGAGAGTCCCATGGACTGCAAGAAGATCCAACCTCTCCATTCTGAAGGAAATCAGCCCTGAGTGCTCACTGGAAGGACAGATCCTGAAGCTGAGGCTCCAATACTCTGGCCATCACATGAGAAGAGAAGACTCCCTGGAAAAGACCCTGATGTTGAGAAAGATGGAGGGCACAAGGAGAAGGGGACGACGGAGGACGAGATGGTGGGACAGTGTTCTTGAAGCGACCAGCATGAGGGAGGCAGTGGAAGACAGGAGTGCCTGGCGTGCTCTGGTCCAGGGGGTCACAAAGAGGCGGACACCACTAAACGACTAAACAACAACAAGGGATCTCTTTGGGGGTAGATTAAAATCCATGCAACACTCCAGGGAAAGAGGGTTGCGACACAGGCTGGGGCGATGGCAAGCAGCCCCTGCTCGAGCCGCCAGTCACTGTTTGGCGAAATGAACTCAGCCCCTAGAATGACAGGCAGCTCTGCTAAGGTTCTGGGACAGCTGGGTCTGAGAGCCAGGGAGGTGAGCAAACAGATGTGGAAGGAAGGAGTCAGGGAGACAGCTCCGCGGGGACTATTGGGAGGGCAGAACAGGCACCTGGATGCAAAGGGCCTCTGACGAGGGGTGACACTCGCTGAAGGGAACAGAGCAGAGCGGAGATGCACAGAGAGAGAGAGAGAACATGGAAGTGGGGGGAGAGAAGACTGGTGAAGAGAGATGGGCTTGCAACTGAACGGGTTCAAAGAAGGGCTGCTGCTGCTGCTGCTGCTGCTGCTGCTGCTGCGATTTCCAGGCTCACAAAAGGGGCGATCTTCCTTCGAAACCCACCTGACAGCATCGAAATGTTCCAGCATGTGGTTGGAAGAAGAGTGTTTTGCAGGAGGCTTGTGTACTCGGCATCTAAGCTTCCTGCCCTGCTCCCAGCCCCAAGCAAGAAAAGGAAAACAAACCGAAACCAGATTCTGCAACTGTTCAAGAACATTGCACAGATTTGCTCCTTTTGCACGACTTATGGGTTTGGGTTCAAGTGTGAGAGAGAAAAAGAGGGGTGCGGTGGGGGAAGAGGGCAGGAAATAGATGCCGGGCAGGAAGACACAAGCACACTTTGACCACTGGAAAGTCCACCTCAGCCTCCCCAGATTTCCTCTGAGATGGCCAGGCTAATCTCCATGGCCATAAGAGCTAGAGACTTGCATGGGCTGTTTATTTAAAGACGAAAACATGCACACACGTGAAAGAAATCCTCCCAGGTTCTTGGACACAACCCACGCTTGATATTCACACGTGGATGGCATTGGCAGCTGGAGGAGCAGCCTGGTGAAAGAGCAAGTCCTGGTTTCAAGCTGAAGATCAGCTCTTTCGTGGTGGCCTCAAACAACCCTGTGGCTGCAATGGGAATCCCCCCTCCCTTAATTCAGGATGCTACAGTCTACAGATGCTGTGTCTGCCTGCCCTTTCCCCTGAGCTATAAAAGCACCTTCAAGAGGGTGATGGGAGGTGACACAGTCGTCTTCCAGATGTGCAAAGAACTACCCTCGCCACGCTAAACGGGACAGCAAGCCTCACACCCAGATCTGAAGCATAAATGGGAACCTAGGAAGCTGCCTTATAAGGAGTCGGACCCACTACTCCATCTAGCTTAGTAATGGCAACACTGACTGGCAGCAGTTTGCCAGAGTTTCAGGCCCGGAGAAGCCAGGGATTGAGCGTGTGGTGTTCTGCATGCAAAGCCACTGAGGTTACAGCTGTTCCCTTTAAAAACAAACTAAGATTGTAGTCCCCGTGGTTCTGAAGAAAGGGCTAATTTAAACAGGAACAGAGGGACCTTCCCTGTACCAGTCAGGACCCCTGAGCCCATTGAGCTCAGTTTTGTCTTCACTGATGGGCAGAGGCCCACCAGGGTTTCAGGAGACCCACCCTCAGCCCTACCCGGAGAAGCTTTCAAGGCCTGGACTTGGGATCTTCTCCATGTTCTCCCCGTTCAGCTATGATGGCTCCCTCCCTCCTCCTCCTCCTCCTCTGAAGGAGGCCTAGCTTAGCTTGTCATTATAATGTGTATATATCCAGGGCTTTGAGATGCATATAAAGTCAGGCTCAGCATTATTAACTGGACTTAGATAAGCAGCTGACTTTTAAATGGACGAGCTGACATCAAACAATCTGGCACACTCCCATTAAAAGGAAGAGAGAAAAACTCAGCTCTGATGTGCAGCTTGTCACCCAAGAGGCAGCGTCCCAGGAAGGGCAACGCTTTGGCCCAAGACGGCTCCAGCCTCCAGCTGACCTTCGGAGCTGGCTTTGAGCTGCAGGGCCTCCCTCTCATTCTTGCAATATTTTGTCCTGGTTTTGCCAGGCAAGAGGAGGTTTCGTGGGCGCTAACGCCCTCTCAGCCACCGACATTTCTAACCCCACAGGTATTCTGCTCTCCCTGCCACCCAGGTTATCCTTTTCCTCCTGTGGCAAAACACAATGGCTTATTTTTGCCAAGTTTTCCTTCCCAGAATTATTGACTCCTGTCCTGGAATATTAGTGGAAACAGGAGAGGGAAACATCTGAATTGTGCACCCAGTCAAAAATCTGGGGAACGAATGAGGTCGGAAGTAATTCTAGTTTAGTATTTTGTCAAGATGATGCAAGTGCCTTAATAGTTAATGGGGGGGGCAGGGGGGAGAGACAGTGCACATTTTGTAAAGTTGCATCTTGCAAAATGCACTGGAATATTTTTTAGGATTCTGCAAGCACGTTTATTAACTGCGATTATGTCTTTTGGATGGGGGTCTGATCCAAAGGGAGGCGCGCACACAGAGCTGCCCCTCAGCCTTCTTCCTTGCCAATGAAGCTGATCCACACTGCAGCATATAAACCACAACTCAGAAGCATATAATTGTAGAATTGGAAGGGGTCTCCAAGGGTCATCTAGTCCAACCCCCGCAGAGCAGGAATCACAGCTAAAGCATCCCTGACAGATGGCCATCCAACCTCTGCTTAAAAACCTCCAAAGAAGGAGAGCCCATCACCTTCTAAGGTTGCCCATTACTGTCATAAAGTTCTTCCTAATAATGTTTAGTTGGAATCTCTTTTCTTACAATTCGAATCCACTAGTTCAGGGTCCTACCTTCTGCAGCAACAGAAAACAAGCTTATTTAAGGGACTGCCTTGGAAAGTGGAGGACTCTCCTTCACTGGAGGGTTTTATGAGTGGTTGGGTGGCCATTTGTCATGGATACGCCGGTTGCAATTCTTGCACTGCAGGGGGTTGGACTAGATGACCCCTGGGGTCCCCTTCTAACTCTACCATTCTATGATTCTATGAACTTCAGAACTGAGGGAGGGCTTGAGTGTGCTTGAATAACCTGCACAGCGGAGTTTGCTTGCAGAAGTGGCCCCGGGGGTCTTGGAACGAGCTCTTCCGAAAGCCAAGCGGAGGCGAAAACTTTCTGTCCACTATCGGAACCCGAAGGAAGGATGAAAGACGACTGGAAGCTGTCAGACGAACTGGGAGCCTTTTAATAGGCACAAAACTGCCTGGGGGTGTGTATGGAAAGGGAAGAGGCTGAAGGTGAAGGATCAAGGATGTTCCCACTTTGGAGAGCAGGCCATAGACAGGGCCACCTGTGCCTCCCAGCACAACCACGAAGGATGTGAAGGAAGGCGAGGCAGCTGAATCACCACAGAGAGGATGACAGCCCTTGTCATGAGATGCAGAAACCACGCGAGTCCAAAGCAAGGCAGGCAGATAAAAGGGTTTCAGAAGTATTGTAAGAAGGATGTGGATAAAATTCAACCGAGGGGGGAAGGGTAATTGCTGAATGACGCACACAGGGGGGAAAATATATATAAGCCAATCTCTTATTTGCCTGCTATCAGTGGTGTTCTGAGTTGGCTGCTGTCAATCAAGGGGAGAGATCTTAAGGCTGCCTTTCCGCCCCTTTTTTAAGCTGGAAGCAGTAACTTTCGAATGCAGGAACGGAGGTGAGGAAAGGAGATATTTATTTATTTATTAACTTTATATTCCGATCCCCATCTGAAGAGCACATGGCAGAAGCGCATAAACTTACAAAATGATGACATAATAAAAATGAAACAAAAACCAGTGGCCCTCCTCTCCGGCAAACACGCTGAAAAAGCCATTGACTGCACCTTGAAATGTGCAGTGAAGGACCAGGTGAGTCTACCTGGGGAGAACACAGGAGACAGAGAGGCTTTGACCAGAAGGGAGGTGTCCCGCAAGTAGGGTCAGTTTTGAATGCTTCTTGGTTTCTTCAGCCCAAGGGCCACATTCTCTTCTGAGAAACCTTCCGAGGGCCACATACCAGGGGTGGGTGGAGCCAGATGGACATGTGGGTGGGGCAAGGGATGTGAATGTCCCCCTTGTACAGGAGGCTAGTTTCCTCGTTCACACTCTGGCATCCCTCCCTCTGCATCCTCCATCTGTGATCAGGACCCCAAGGACACATCCCAGCCGGACAAAAATATTTGGGGCTAGTGTGGGGGCGAATGGGGCCTGCAGAGTCCCAAAGGGCAGATCAGAGAGAGGCAGAAGAGACTGAGAGCGGTCGCCCCAAGTTTTCAGGGGTGTGCAAGAAGCTGAAACAACTTGGCTTTAGAAGGGCAGGACAGCATTTGGGGAAACACAATTAAAAGCTTGAAGACCAGAAATTATTTGAGGGAAAGGCAGATAAGGGTGTGAGCTGTGAACCAGGATGCTCGTACTTTGAACACTGCCTCTGTCTGCTTTTGTCCTTCTCTGTAATATGGGGATGACAACTTTGCCACATCCTGACAAGGTTGTTGTAAAAATGAACTGGCCTAAAAACGTCGTTTTGGAGAATTTTGGTGCATCGTGTGAAACATTTTGAACAAAAGCCCTAACATAAAAGAAGGCCCATGGGCTCAGATCAAAGCCCCCCCCCTATTTCAGCACCAAACTCACAACAGGGTGTGACAACAAGAGCCCCCACAAAAAACGACCTCCAGACCTAAACAAAGACTAAGTACTAAAGCAATAAAGCCCAAACTACGTCCTGCAAACAGAAGTCAATATAAGAACATCAGAAAAGGCTGGCGGCTGGGTCAGGACAGAGGGGGGTTCATCCAGTCCAGTTCTCCCAGGGGCCAACCAGCTGCCTTAAGGGAAAGTCCACAAAAACAGAACTGGAGTTCAACAGCGACACTAGTCTCCCCTCCCTGCGATTTCTACAAACCAGCAGGACTGAGGGAGGGACCCACAGTGATAACTTGCAAGTCAGTTTATTAAGATGGTCCCAGACAGCCACTAAGACAAAGTGTGCCCTCTCTGGAGGACCCAGATGACAGCAGATCCCGCCCCCCACAACACACACGGCAGCAGCTTCTCGTGGGGCTGAGTTGTCTGAAGGGACCCATTGTCTAGCAAGACTCCAACGCCGCTGTCCGAAGCGTGATGGTATCTGGACTCAGCGGACACAATGGGCCCCTTTGCTGGGGCTGCCCTGCTTCCACGTGGATGTTGCAGCGCGGACATTGAAAAAGTCAAAAGTCACGGTGGAGCGAGGAAGAGGCAAAGCCAGCCCGACTCTGGCAGAGAGTTGCTCTGGTGCTCGAATCCTGATTTCAGGTTTCACACACAGGCACCTGGTTGGCCACTGTGGGAACAGGATGCTGGACAAGGTAGGCTATGGGCCTGATCCAGCAGCCGGGCTCTCCTTACACTTTTACGACTTGAAGGAATGCAACTGAGGCAGCATGAGCCGCCCAAGAGATAATCCTTTGCAAGCCCCCCTGCTCTGCTAACATCCTTTGTGTTTATCCTCTGCTGCCTGTAGCCATGATGGCTAAAGTGGCCTTCTCACCCCCATAAAGTGGACATCCCACCCCCATCTTGACTCTGCCACAGTCCTTGGAAGTGATTCACGTCCGACAGGGGTAGCTAAGGTGGTCCACTCTGTATGTTGCTGGACTCCAGTTCCCATCAGCCATGGCCAGTCTGGCTAATGGGTCGGGAAGGATGGGCACTGGAGTCTGAGAAGACCAACATCAGCTACGGATGTAAGAATAGCCCTGCTGCTGTTCAGGACAAAGCGGGCTCATCTAGTCGAGCACACTCTTCTTATAGTGGCCAACCACATTCCCTGGGGGAAGCCCAACAGGATCAGGCCCAAAGAGGGCACAGCATCCTGTTCCCACAGTGAAGAACCAGATTCCCCCATGGGAAACCTGGAAGCAGCACAATCCTTGGCACCTCCAGGCAGGGCTGGGAGAGTCCCTGACCTGGAATCCTGGAGGGCTACTGCCTGTCCGTGTAGACATTACTAGGCTAGATGGACCAACAGTCTGACTCAGGATAAGGCGGCTTCCGATGTTCCTGGGACATGAGCACAACAGCTGTGTGATCCCAGCAACTGGTATTATTCGGAGGCACAATGGTGGAGGAAGGAGGAGCGCAGCCACCCTTGCGGCTGATAGCCACGGCTGGTCTGCTCCTCTGGGAAGTGATCCGATCCTCTTTCCAAGTTTTCCAAGCTGGGGGCCATTGCTACTGCCTCCTGGGAGAGTGAACTCCATAATTCAGCTCTGCGCAGAGCGTGGAGGGCGGATTTCCTTTGGTCTGTCCTGACTCTCCCAACATTTAGCCTCCTCAGATGTCTCTGAGTTTAGTACAGTGGTACCTCGGGTTACAAACACCTCAGGTTACAAACATTTCAGGTTACAGACTCCGCTAACCCGGAAGTAGTACCTGGGATTAAGAACTTAACTTCAGGATGAGAACAGAAATCACACAGAGGCAGCAGGAGGCTCCATTAGCTAAAGTGGTACCTCAGGTTAAGAACGGACCTCCGGAACGCATTCAGTCCATAACCAGAGGTATTTTGAGAGAGGGAGAAAAGCTTCTCCCCATCCACTTTCTCCAAGCACGGAAAGGAGTCTCCTGCCAAATGAGCCCAAGGTGGCCCAAATTGCAAAGCATCACAGAAGCACCGGTCCGGCTATTCCTGAGGACCAGATGCGGGCTTAAATGCACCTTTTGGCCTGGTCCTGCAAGGCCCTGGCTTCTGAGCGAGCGCTATTAGAGGAGCCCATTTCAGCTTGAGCAGGCTGCATTTACCCAACATGATTTATTTATTCCGTCTGTGTGGAGAGCACATCGCGGTGGCTGCCTTCCCCGCTCCGAGGCACAAGGGATCATCCCAGAATCCTAGAATTGTGGGGTTGGCAGGACCCAAAATAGACAACTCCCCGAGATACAAAAGTATCCAAAGACAGTTTGCAGCGCCACACCAAAACTCCAGCAAAGCGGGAACCACCGTCCCTGTCAATCAATATCAACTAAGCATCGAAAAGGAGGCAACAAATCTGCAAATCAGCAGGACATTGGGACACTCTCTCACACACACACAATTGCAGCTAAAACAGAAAATGAACATAAGATAAATGAAAAGTTGGTTAGATAAAGAACAGTCGCACCTCAGGGCTGTCCACAACAGGGTGCCCAAAAGACAAAGGCTTTTTCATGTTCAGTGGGCACCTCAGAAGGCAAAGAGATGCTCAGGTGGGGGAGGAGGAGCGGTGGTGGTGGAAGGAATGCTGTGCCAGGGAAAGAACTGAAGCTTGATCTGAATGAACAGCTTGAGGACTAGTCCCTTGAATACTCTGAACCCAGTGAGTGAGGGGTGGCCATCTGATCTGCTTCACGTTCTCTCTTGGCTAGGACTGACTGCATCTATATCCTGCCTGTTCTCCAAGAGCTCAAGGTGCTTTCTCCAGAGCACCACCCTCACAACAACCCCAGAAGGTAGGCTAGGCTAAGTGCGGGGGATTTGAACCCAGGTCTCTCCCACATCCCACACTCCACAGCCATATCCAGGCTGGTCCCCTTTACAGAAGGACTTTGCTTGGCCATTTATCGCCAGAGTTTAGGTACCAGAAACTCCCAAGTTCATATCTGCACGCAGCTGAGAGCGCTGGAGGCTCATTCCTGTTTTCCCGAAGTTTTCTTCCAGGGCTCTGTTCAGCCTGCCATAGAACTGTAGAGCTGGAAGGGACCCCCGGGGGTCATCTAGTCCAACCCCCTGCACTGCAGGAATCGCTGCTGTTCTTGGGCCTTCTCTAGAGCAGAGAAGGTCTACCATGGCTCCCTGGCAGAGTCCCTGCTCTGCTTGCAGACCATGCCAGGCTCAATCTCCGCTGGCATCTCCAGCTAGGGCTGCCGAGCCAGGGCTGCCAGCCCGTGTAGGAAGCACTGAGCCAGGTGGACCCAATGGCCCGACTTACTAGAAAGCGGCTACCTGCGTTTCCTAGATTTGTGGAGGAAGTGGCAAACTGGGAGGAGCCCCGCCCTGTGCCTGGTTCCTCTCAATCTGGAGCGCCTTGGGCAGATGGCATCAAGTCGGGCTGACCAGGGGCAGAGTTAAGTTGCAGGGGGAGGGGAAAATGGGGGGGGGGAGAAAGAGCTAAAGAGTTAGACTAGGCAGCAGGGACAATGCCCCGTTGGGCTCTGGCTGGCTCTCAAGGCGGTTGGCACTTTTAGAGTTTTGCCTGCACAATATGGTTCACTTTGGGCTTTTTTTATTAACGGGCAGAGGGGGCCAGAAGGGGAGAGGGGGCTGGCGATGGCCTGGGAGCCCGGAGAGCAAATGCGGCCGGCAGGGTGGGCACCGAGTCCGGGCAGAACATCTGCTTTGCATGCAGAAGGTCCCGGGTTCAAATCCCCCCTTGTCCTCCCTCCATCGACATCTCCCTGCCCTGAGACCCTGGAGAGCCGCTGCCGCTGCTGCCTGCCAGTGTGGACAGTCCTGAGCTTCTCTGGTCCGAGTCAGGCGACGGCTGCTGAGCTCTGTCCAGAAATCTGCCAGGGCAGCAGTCCAAAGAGGAAGCGGCAATGATTCAGCCCGGGATCTGGGTTTGAGTCACCCTCAGCGGGCGAAGGAGAGCCGGGAGGCGAAGGGGGCTCCCCGCCTTGGGCGCGCCCCGGAAACGGGGCTCTTTGCGTCCCCATCGTCGCCACCGACTCCCCATCGCCCCAGCCCTCCATCAGCCCCACCGCCCCGACTTTGGTCGCTCAGTCCCCCAGCGGTCGGGCGGGCACGGGCGCGCCTCTGGCCATGTGCAGAGCGCGCGGAGCGGCGGCTGCGCCCTTTGGAGAGCCTTCTCTCTTCCTCTCTCCCACGGCGAGGGATGGCTGAGCCGGAGGAGAGGCGCTGGACTTACCGGCGGCAGGAAGCGCCGGAGCAGGATGCGTCCCCCTGGGCACGGCTGCTTACGGCGGCGACCTCGTCCTCCTGCCCTCCCTGGACGGGACGCGCCCCTCGAGCCGGGCGAGCGTCTGTCTGTGCGCGGTGGCGGCGGCGGCGAGGCTTCTCCTTTCGCGCTGGGCGGCTCTCCGGGTCACCCCACCCTCCTCCCGCTCTGCCCTCCTCCGCGCCGAGTGATGTCAGCGGGGGGAGCCGCGGAGAGGAGGAGGAGGAGGAGGAGGAGGCGGGCGGGCTTTTTGTGCTGATGCGCGAGGCTTGGCAAAGCAGGAACCCGAAACCAGCCCCTTTCACACGTGACGCTCCGGAGCGCGCGTCTCGCCAAACGACCCCCGGAGACGAAAGGGCTCTTTGGAGGGGTTCAGGAGACGGGCAGCCGCCCCAGCCTGGCCGGGAGAAAGGAGGGCAGCAGCGGGCATCACCTCCCGCCGCCCCATCTTTTAAAAAAAACCAAAAATAGCCCTAAACAATTAGGGAAGAGGCTGGTCCTTTCGGATGGCGGCGCCTTTGTCCTCTGCTGGGGACAGAGTGGTCGGAAGCAGCCATATACCGAGTCAGACCCGGGGGTGCATTCCGCTCAGCGTCGCCCAGAGAAACCCAACTTTTGCGAAAGTGGCTGGAACAAGTCCTTCCAAACCCGAAAGGCTACCTGGTTTTTGGAGTCTGCATTTAAAGCACTTGGTATCTGCTCTGATTGTTGCTGGTGTCAAGCCTGAAGAGCTGGTGGTTATCAAGGCCGCTGTGAGTGAGGACAGGGGGCTTGAGTAGAGTAGCACCAGGACCACCGCCTCTTGGGCCTGATCCAGCGGCTTTAGGACTCCAGGTGAAGATGCCCAGCCTACTGAGAGACTTTTAAATCCACCTGGTCTCAGATCTGTTCCACGCTTTTAGCTACCTCTTTGCATCTTCTATGGTTCTCCGCTCCCTGCTGCTAAATTTTTCATGCAGGGCTTCCTTTACTGTTTTCCGTTGTTCCATGGCAGTTATTGTATTTTTAATGTTTTGTTGCTTGGCATCCAAAGAGCACATTGCATTTGGGCAGCAAATGAGTGCTGTAGATAAATATAGTCCAAAATACCAAATACTATTTCACACCAGCCTAAACATGCTGTTAAGAAATAAGGAAAGATAATTGTAGAATAAATAAATACTAAATACCGTTGCATGCCAGCTGTCAAACACAACCAGGTGGCTGAATGCTGTTGCATGTTAACTTTCAAGAATAACATGGCATGGCCTCGCTGCAGTATTATTCAGTACTGAACTAAAATGACATTAGGCGTCAAATACAATTTATTTGCTGGATATTCAATAAAGGTTTGATTGAGTGAATGTGTAGGGCTGGGACACCTATGAATCTTTTGATACTGTTGGACTCCCACCTCCCAGCAGCTTCAGGATGGTCAAATATGGTAGGAGTTGGGAGTCTGGCAACATTCAGAGGGCCACAGATATTCCCCGTCTTTGGAAAAAGGTACATGTGACCCTCAAATGCTTGGAAACAAGTTTCATTTTGGCTGCCATTTGCTTGCTCAGAATCCACCAGCTGGGTTTGGAGGAAGCTAGCAGAGACATCACCTTGCCAACAAAGGTCCGTATAGTTAAAGCCATGGTTTTCCCAGTAGTGATGTATGGAAGTGAGAGCTGGACCATCAAGAAGGCTGATTGCCGAAGAATGGATGCTTTTGAGTTATGGTGCTGGAGGAGACTCTGGAGAGTCCCATGGACTGCAAGAAGATCAAACCTCTCCATTCTGAAGGAAACCAGCCCTGAGTGCTCACTGGAAGGACAGATCCTGAAGCTGAGGCTCCAAGACTTTGGCCACCTCATGAGAAGAGAAGACTCCCTGGAAAAGACCCTGATGTTGGGAAAGATGGAGGGCACAAGGAGAAGGGGACGACAGAGGACGAGATGGTGGGACAGTGTTCTCGAAGCTACTAGCATGAGGGAGGCAGTGGAAGACAGGAGTGTCTGGCATGCTCTGGTCCAGGGGATCACGAAGAGGCAGACACGACTAAACGACTCAACAACAACAATTTCCCTCTCCCATCAGCTGATACAGTTGCGTGGGCCGGGGTGGGTGGGACCTTTCCCATGTTAAGTTCTTGCCTTCTGTGCTGCCAGGAAACCTTCTCAGTGTGACTTGAGAAAGAAAGGAGGAACTCGAGATCTGAGCAAGCGGCACCTCTTTCCTCCCACTGTTTCCCTGCGCACATCGCCCTGTGGCTGGCCATGAGACAGAGATGAGATCAGCTCTTACACTTGCACTTCCTGAGATCAAGCGGCAAGTTTCCATCCACAGAGGGATCCTCAAGAACCTTTCAAGACGAAAGAAGAATGGCAGACGAAATTAATGGCCTGTGCAGAATTGGACAAAATGACTGGAAGGATTCAAAACCTGCGGGAACAGAGATTCACAGAAGATTGGAAGAAGTATATGAACTATTTGAAGAGCAACTGTAACCAACAAATTACGCTAGTAGGACTACAGGAAGTTTTGTAAGGAGAAATATACGAAGTGTTACAAAGTAGAAATAGGTAGAGATATTGATTATGAGTTTGAAATGTAATAGGGAAGATAAGAAATGCATACTGAGAGATTAGATTGGAAAATTTTCAGACAGGATTGATGGAAGTCAAAAAAATTTAATAAGATGTAAAAGTATGCTTAATTACTGTTGAAAATGATATGTTAAAACACACACACACACAACCTTTCAAGACTCATAGCCTCTCCCCCTCCGTGGGTTTGTCCAGCCCTCTTTAAAAGCCACACAGGTTGGTGGCCTCCTGCAGATGTGAGTTCCATAGTTTAAATTTGTGCTGCGTGAAGAAGGACTTCCTTTTGCCTGTCCTGGATGTTCCCACGTCCAGCCTCCTCAGACACCCTCAGGTTCTAGTGATAAGAGAGAGGAAGGACCACGTTTCTCTAGCAGATTTCCTGCAGAAAAGTCACGGCAAAGATGGTTTTATTTCAGAGGCAAGTGTGGAAATGATGCCAGCAAAGAGCAAGTAGATAAATAGGTACCACTCCGGCGGGAAGGTAAACGGCATTTCCGTGCGCTGCTCTGTTGCACCAGAAGCGGCTTAGTCCTGCTGGCCACATGACCCGGAAGCTGTACGCCGGCTCCCTCGGCCAATAAAGCGAGATGAGCACCGCAACCCCAGAGTCGGCCACAACTGGACCTAATGGTCAGGGGTCCCTTTACCTTTTTTACTGGGGGCTTCTTAGGGCTTTGGACTTTTGTCCTATTTTTTTGCCTGTTGGGGTATGTTGCTAACCCCTTCCCCACCAACCTTTTGGCATTAGGAAGGTGGGGGGTGGAGAAGCCCTGCGCCTCGTCCAAAGCCCTGCAAATTAATTTGGTGTAAGAATCTTTTGACAGGTGATGCCTTTTCACTAGGCAAACAGCACAAACTATGTCTCCCAAGTTAAACTCTTTTGTTTTTTTAAAAAGAGGGTGGAATCCAGAGGCCCCCCCCCTCAGGAAATAGATCTCGGGGGGGATCTTTCAGTGCCTCTGTGCGCCTCGCCGTCACACCACAAGATTAAGGGCATAAAAGGCTTTTACAAGGCTTGGTATTAATAGACTGGCAATGTTTCACATGCATTTTTAATGTAAACGTTGTTGGGGGTGGGGTGCAGAATAGAGAAGAGAAGCAAAATCCCCCAAGATTCAAATGGCTTCTTTTTAAAACCACAGGCCTTGTTCTGTGGCTGCAGAAAAAGATGTCCAGACCGCTGACCATTACGTTCATTTGTAGTGTCATTGGGGCGGAGAGAAGTTGACATTAAATGAGCGTTGGCAATGAACGGTGTAGAGGGGAGAGGCTATCACTTTTGGCTCTTTCACAGAACTAGAAGGGCCCCCCTTGGGCCTGATCCAGTAGCCAGGCTCTCCCTATGGAACCTCCAGGTCCAGAGGCAGTCTATCTAGAGTCCTGGATTCTTAAGGTTCTTTGGCCATGGAGAGAATGAGATGCTGAATCTGACGGGGTCTCCTTGGGCCTGACCCAGCAGCAGCCAAGCTCTCCTTGTGTTCTCCTTGTGGGCTGCAAGGCAACTTTCACTGCTCAACCCGAGTTTACCTGGATGTGACTGAATCCCACCTGAAAAGAGCGAGGGGGCAGGGTGCCCTTTGCCTGCTGCCTGGGCGCAAGTGACGGAGGCCTCCTTCTCAACCTGAGTCTTTAGCAGGCCCTCTGCCTCTGAGTTATGGTCTGCCCCAGCCCTGGGCATGTGTGTGAGAGAGAGATTCTATCATAAGCCGTGCCAGATTTACGTATAAGCTAAACAAGCTATAGCTTAGGGCCCCACTCTCTTGGAAGCCCCCAAAAAATTAAAGGAAAAAACAACACTGTTTTTCCTTTTCACAGAACTAGATGGGCCCCATCTAGTTTCCAAAATATAAGATAAAAAGCACATAAAATAAAACCTACATACAGCAGCAGTGTTTTGTGTTGTGTAGGCGCCTATGAATTATCAATTGTGTTTTGAATTATGGTGCTGGATGCTTCTGAATTCTGGTGCTGGAGGAGACTCTTGAGAGTCCCATGGACTGCAAGAAGATTGAACCTCTCCATTCTGAAGGAAATCAGCCCTGAGTGCTCACTGGAAGGACAGATCCTGAAGCTGAGGCTCCAAGACTTTGGCCACCTCATGAGAAGAGAAGACTCCCTGGAAAAGACCCTGGTGTGGTGTTATGTACTGAGTTGAATAGGATCCAAAATGCAGCAGTCTGATTGGTCCTAGAGCAATAGGATCCAAAATGCAGCAGTCTGATTGGTCCTAGAACAATAGGATTCAGAATGCAGCAGTCAGATTGGTCCTAGAACAATGCAGCAGTCTGATTGGTCCACAGGAGCCACCCAATCCAGCTCCAAATGGAAGTGAATCCACAGCCTGATTGGCCTACAGGAGAATCCCGGAATTAGCCAATCACGTACAGCCCATTGTGTAAATAATGTATATAAAGCAGATATTTTAGGGGAACTTGCATTCCTCCTCACCACTATGAGCTGAATAAAGTGCATGAAATCCACTCTCGACTCCAAGTATATTTCATGTTAGGAAAGATGGAGGGCGCAAGGAGAAGGGGACGGCAGAGGACGAGATGGTGGGACAGTGTTCTTGAAGATACCAGCATGAGGGAGGCAGTGGAAGACAGGAGGGCCTGGCGTGCTCTGGTCCAGGGGGTCACGAAGAGTCGGACACAACTAAACGACTCAACAACAACAGGCTCCTATGATGTAAGTAACGGGCCCCCAACAATTATTTCACTCTTAATATACTTCTTCTTAATTGTATTTCACTAATATACTTCTTCTTAATTGTATTTCAGTTCAACAATTACTTTGATAAAATACATATTTTGTTACGTGCAAATGGCTTTAGATACCTATTAGGTCCATAAATTACCATATAGCATATATTCAACGCAAAAAACAATGACAATTTGTTGTTGACAAAGGACAGCTGGACATATAAAGGGCCCCATTACATTCAGGAGCTCAGGGCCTCATCAAACCTAAATCTGGCCCTGGTCATAAGTTACCAAAACAGCAGAAGCCCAAATCCCAAGTCTGATATGTTCAAAGTTCTTTAATGTGTTGACTTAATTCAGAAGAGGGCTCCTGTTTCCTTAAGCAGGCAAGCCCTCCTCTCAGGAAGCATAATGTTCAGGTGAGACGTTCCGCAGGGTTTCATGGAAGTGATGACTCCGGTCCTACGGAGACCCGTTTTTACCCTAGAGCAGGAAAAGGGACCCCTTGTCACCTGTCTCTGTGACTCCATGGGCCTCCCTTGGCCTGATCCAGCTGCTCTTCTGATCTTCTTTTGCCCCTTGCACTTTGTTGAAGACCACCCCTCGCTCTCAGTCTCTGCCTTCTTTTAGCCGTCTGTGAAATGGGGGTAACCGCAACCCACGCTTCCCGCCATGGCAGCCCACAGCATCTTGCTGTGAGGGAGAGACGGTTTTTAGTGTGCTGTAGGAATGATGGATCGCCGCTTCATTTCCAAGCAGCACAGGATGCAAACTTGGGACTCTGAGCCTGAATATTCTGTTGCTTTAGCATACATTATTCATACGGACCCATCAATGTGCGCACGAAACTGCCTTTGCTGACGGTGGCGATCCATCTGCGTTTATATTTTCCGTAAGTGTCAGCCGGTGCCGAACATGGGGGGCATTCGGACCAGAGCAGGGGCTCCCCAAGTGGGTGGGATTGCCCCCTTGACCTGGGGGGATGCTAAGAGGCAAGGGTGGGTCGCTGGAGAAGGAGACGACTATCAGACTTTGGAAAGCTAGTATCACTGGGCCCAGCTCATCAGTTGTGTTGAATTGATTAAACTAAATCATTTTAATTGGGTCTTGAAAAAATGTACTGTTGTTTCTGTTTTGAATTTTATTGTGTTATTATGTTCCCTTGTAGCAGGGATGCGGGTGGCATTGTGGGTTGAACCACAGAGCCTAGGGCTTGCCGATCAGAAGGTCAGCGGTTCGAATCCCTGCAACGGGGTGAGCTCCCGTTGCTCGGTCCCTGCTCCTGCCAACCTAGCAGTTTGAAAGCATGTCAAAGTGCAAGTAGATAAATAGGTACCTCTCTGGTGGGAAGGGAAACGGCATTTCCGTGCGCTGCTCTGGTTCGCCAGAAGTGGCTTATTCCTGCTGGCCACATGACCCGGAAGCTGTACGCCGGCTCCCTCGGCCAGTAAAGTGAGCTGAGCGCTGCAACCCCAGAGTCGGCCACGACTGGACCTAATGGTCAGGGGTCCCTTTACCTTTATGTTCCTTTGTAGGTCATGCAAACCGTGATTCTGTTTCTGGGGTAGGGTAAGGGGCTCGGGATGCGTTTATGGGACCAGAGAGGCAGTCCCCCCCCCCAAAAAAAATAAAGTTTGGGATCCACTGGACCAGCAACCGCATTGGACTCCTTATGGTCTACAGGGCGCAGACTCGCAACCCTCCAGATGTTCTACGATTCCATCTCAAGTGGCATAGCCAGGGATGGTGATGGTGGCAGCTGGACTCCAAAAACATCTGGAAGGACCTGTCCTGTCTCTGGCATGGGGGAAGGGCTGTGGCTCAGTGGCTGAGCACCTGATTTGCTGGCGGAAGATCCCAGGATTCCAGACACGGTTGGTAGCAACTTCTGGGCTGAAATCCTGGAGATATGCTACCAGCCAGTGTAGACAAGACTGAACTAGGTGAACCCTGCAGTCTGACTCAATACCAAGCAGCTTCTTGCATTCCTGTCTGTGGTGTGGAATGGATGGCCTGAGGGGATGGCAAGCTCTCCTTCTTCAGATGTTTTTAAGCAGAGGTTGGTCAGTCAACCATCAGGGATGCTTTAGTTGAGATTCCTTGGGCATCCCTTCCAGCTCTACAATTCTGGGATATTATGACTCTCTGTTTGGCCTGATCTGGGGAGGCCTCTTCTCACCTTCTTCTGCAGAGGACCTGATGCAGAAGGTGGCCACTTTCATGGAAAAGGGCAAGACTGTGGCAAGACTGGCAAAATCCCCGGGGGAGCTCAGCCAGCAGTATTCTCTGTGCACCCACAATGGCGATGATGATAATTTTATAATTTGTACTCTGCCCATCTGACTAAGTTGCCCCAGCCACTCTGGGCTGCTTCCAGCACACTTAAAAAACATAACATCAAACATTAAAAACTTCCTCGATCAGGGCTGCCTTCAGATGTCTTCTAAAAGTCAGAGAGTTCTTTTTCTCCTTGACATCTGGTGGGAGGGCGTTGCACAGGGTGGGTGCCACCACTGAGAAGGCCCTCTGCCTGGTTCCCTGTAACTTCGCTTCTCACAAGGAGAGAACTGCCAGAAGGCCCTCGGATCTGGACCTTAGTGTCTGGGCTGAACGATGGGGGTGGAGACACTCCTTTAGGGATACAGGACCAAGACCATTTAAGGTTTTGAAGGCCAGCACAAAGACTTTGAATTGTGCTTGGAAAAGTACTGGGAGCCTATGTAGGTCTTTCAGGACCAGTGTCATATGGTGTTCCATCACCAGTCTAGCTGCTTTGTGCACCCAGATGTGCACAGGACCCTAGTGGGTGCATGGGCAGCCCCCCCACAGGACACATCAGTGCCCAGAGGTGCCCCCACCTCACCCCACCGGCCCAGTCCAGCTCACTACTGGTGGCCTCTAAGCAGACCCCTGGCAGCGTTCCGTTTCCATGGCGCAGTTGACGGTGACCCTGGCAACCGCAGGAAAACAAAGGAGGACAGAAGAGCTGGTCTTGGGGTGGATCACGTTCCCTCCCTCCATCCTCAAATATCTCTTTCTCTGCCCCAAATCCCAAAACAATCTCCCACAGGCAATGTGGGCTCCAAGGGAAGCTCCCCCCCCAACACCCTCCCCCCAAATCACAGTGAAATAGGCATGGAAGCAAAACCCAGTGCAGCCTTTTGATCTGACTAGACCTGGTCTGGGGGAAGAACAAGGACGAGAGTTTTCCTCGCTCTCTCCTAACACTAGAATTCATGGACATCCAGTGAAGGTGAATGTTGGGAGATTCGGGACGGATAAAAGAAAGTCCTTCTTCACGCAGCGCAGAGTTAAACTATGGAACTCCCTGCCACAGGGGACAGAGATGGCTACCAACATGGGTGGCTCAAAAAGAGGAGCGGAGGCCTTAAAATGGAGGAGCCAGCTATCGATGGCTAGCAGCCAGGATGATCACGCTGCAAACCCCAGGAAGGGAGAGGGCTCCTGTGTTCAAATCCTGCTTGCAGGTTTCTGGTTGGGGCGTCTGGTGGGCCACTGTGAGAAGAGGAGGCTGGACTAGGTGGGCCCCCTTTGGCCTGATCCAGCAGACCCTTCTCATGTTCTTATGAAGAAGAGATAACCAGGATTAATTCCTATCCTTGGTCCTTTTTGCCTTCAGGACTTTGAGCCCCCGCTCTCCATAATAACTGATATGCCCTCATTCTTATGAGAATTTTGGGGGGTGGGGGAGAAGGGTAACGGTGGCGGGCAGAAAATAATATCTCACCAGCATTGTTATTTGATTTTTTTTTTAATCGCTTTGGTTGATCTGTACAAAGTTGTTGAAAAATATACAAATTGTACATTGTGTCACCCCCACTGAGTGCTGAACAGGTTGTGTCCCCCCCCCCCGATTATCTCCCCGCTCCCGAAATATTAACAAGACAGTTTTAGCTCAAATATATTCACCCCCAAAGCCCATAAATTACATTTGTTTCTATCCCCCCCAAAAAAACACATGTTATTGGCTGATCTCTGCCCTCCCACTTCAGTTTAACTGATGAAATGATTCGGGGAGGTGTTTCCTGACAGAAACTGAGAGCCAAAGTGAGTGATAGATTTAACAAAGTCCAAGAGAGACGCTAGCAAAGAAGACGGGAACTATTCCCTTGCGTCACGGTGAGGAAGAGGAAGGCATTGGTGGGAAGGCAGGGAATTTGGGAAGAGATGGTAAATAAGGCATCTGCTCTGCGTCTAGAAGGTCCCAGGTTTCACTCTCCCCACCCCTGTGGCATCTCCAGGAAGGGCTGAGAAAAGATTCCCTGCCTGGACAGCCTCTGCCAGTCAGAGTGGACTTCACAGGGGAAGCAGAGAGAGAGAGAGAGGCATGATGGGAAATTCACTGGGCCGACAACACTTAGGGCTGGGCCACACACATCTCTGCCTGTGCTGAGTTGGGGGGGGGGTCCATCAAGTGCCCTGATAAACCAGGATGCTGAGGGTTAGGAACAGGCAAAGAGCCTTGCCCGTTCCTGGGATTCATCTGGAAAACCTGAGCTGGGCTTAACATCCCAGGGAAAACTGATGGTCCATCCAGGAACAGCATCCTCAGGTGCCTGAAGGACACCTGGCGAGCCTAGTGCGGAAAGGGGAGGGAGGGGTCAGCACCAACAACCACCCCTGCGCTGGCAGAGGGCAGAGCGGGGTCCCTGGGGGGGGACACGTGGGGTTCAGCACAGGGTGGGGGCCCTTGACTTAAATAGGATCAATATAAAAATACGTTCTTGCTAGGGTCTGGTGGCAAAGCGTTGAATTTCGCGTCGGCCAGAGGCGCCTGGCACTGCGGCCCCCGAGGGACACTCTGGGGACAGGTGTGATGTAGGTGGACCTCAACAGGCAGGGTCCGCCTTCCATGAAGAACAGGAGCCTCTAGTCGTCGTCGTCGTCATCGTCGTCATCGTCATCATCGTCGTCGTCGTCGTCGTCTTCTGTGTTGATCTCTCCTTCCAGCACATCCTCAATCCAGTCTTCCAACTCCTCTGTGGATGGCAGGTCATCCTCGTCGTCCATCTCCAGCCATATGCTGTCAGCCTGGCGGGGGGGATGTAAAATTCAGCTGGAGATCATCCTATTGATTTGTGATGTTCTGAAGGAGCGTCTCCACCCCCATCGTTCTGCCCGGACACTGAGGTCCAGCTCTGAGGGCCTTCTGGTGGTTCCCTCACTGCAAGAAGTGAGGCTACAGGGAACCAGGCAGAGGGCCTTCTCGGTGGTGACACCCGCCCTGTGGAACGACCTCCCATCAGATGTCAAGGAAATAAACAACTCTGACTTTTAGAAGACATCTGAAGGCAGCCCTGTTCAGGGAAGTTTTTTATGTGTGACATTTTAATGTATTTTTGGTCTTTGTTGGAAGCTGCCCAGAGTGGCTGGGGAAACCCAACCAGATGGGCAGGGTACAAATAATTTATTATTATTATTATTATTAGTATTGCAGGTTAAATACTTTACATTTACAGTGGTTCTCAAATGCTTTGGTACTCATACAACTTGGAACCCAAACACTGTAAACCCCGAAGTAAGAGAACTTTTTTCGGAAGCCGAACATGCTCTGTTTTGAGTGTTACGCTGAGGTCTGTCTGTTTCTGCTATTTATTTTGCATTTTTGTTTCTGTGGCTCTTTTTGTTTTGTTTCTGTGACTGTGTGGAACCCAGTTCAGCTACTGATTGATTGATTGTGTGACTGCAGTACATTGTTTATTGCTTTCATTTTATGGATCGATGGTCTTGTTAGATAGTAAAATCCATGTTAAATTGCTGTTTTGGGGGTTGTTTTTAAAAGTCTGGAACGGATTAATCCATTTTGCATTTTTATGGAAAAGCGTGCCTTTGTTTTGGAACGCTTTGGTTTTGGAACGGGCTTCTGGAATGGATTAAGTTTGAGAGCCAAGGTACCACTGTATCTGTTCTGAATATAAAAAAGGACATAGGATATAGTGAAGGATATTTTGGGGGGGTAAAATGTGTATGACATTTTGATTACCCCACCCCCACCCCTGAGCTTTCCCAAGACTGTAAAAAAATTTATAGAATCGCAGAACTATAGAGTTGCAAGGCACCCCATGGGGCCATCTAGTCCAGCCCCCAAAATGCAGGAATCACAAAACACTTTGTGTTTGATTCATCCCTGGTATCAAGGGAACACGCAGCAGGTGGCTGAGGTGGCTCAGGGGCTCTTTCTCAGATAACATTTCCCCCATAACTTCCCACCCCCTGCCTACATGGACGTCTTGACCCCTGTCGCTGTCTATAGCAGAGCTATCTGAAAGAAGGGGAGAGGTCTTGAAGGCAGGAAACTTAAAATGTTGCTTCATTGAGTATAGGGAATTTATTTATTTCTTATGGGGGCTTCCAGAAACAGGGGGTGTCCATAGCTTGTTTGCCATAAAGGTAAAGGGACCCCTGACCATTAGGTCTAGTCGTGACAGACTCTGGGGTTGCAGTGCTCATCTCGCTTTATTGGCCGAGGGAGCCGGCGTACAGCTTCCAGGTCATGTGGCCAGCAGGACTAAGCCGCTTCTGGTGAACCAGAGCTGCGCACGGAAATGCCATTTACCTTCCCGCCGGAGCGGTACCTATTTATCTACTTGCACTTTGATGTGCTTTCGAACTGCTAGGTTGGCAGGAGCAGGGACCGAGCAACAGGAGCTCACCCCGTCACGGGGATTTGGACCACCAACCTTCTGATTGGCAAGTCCTAGGCTCTGTGGTTTAACCCACAGCACCACCCGCGTCCCTCTTGTTTGCCATACAACTGCTGAATTTCCCACCTGGGAATTCAGAAACACTTTTCTACAAGTTCTACAAAAGCGTTGTTCTCAAGAGGCATGTGCCCGGTTTGGGCTTCACAACCGTGGCAGAAATGCCCGCGTCTCCCGTGCCCGTGGTCACTTACGTCCGTTACGTTGACGACGCCAATCTGAGGCCGGGACAGGTCAATGTCAAAAGTCTTCTCCCAGTAGGGAATCAGCTGAGAGAGAGAGAGAGAGAGAGAGAGAGAGAGAGAGAGAGAGAGAGAAAGGGGAATGAGGGTCCACAAAGACTTTCAGGCACGTGCAGCGTCCGATTTTGCGGAGGGTGAGTGGGGACACAAAGTGGTTGTGGGGACACTGGCCATCGATAGTGGCTTTCTTCCAAGAAATGGGTCTAATCCAACTTTGGGGGGCATTGGTGGGGGCCATAGCAGCAAGAACAAGCCATGGCCTCCTTGACAGCCACCCCCCACCCCCGATAAAGAGCACAATGGCGTGTTCACCAGTGGAAAGTCTTCGGGGTCGATCCAGATGATACTGAGGTCTGGGTTGTCTGTGTTGTCTTGGGCAACATCCTTCAGGATTTCCAGGAACTCATAACCATCTGTGGCCAGAAAGTGTTGAGGAAAGAGGGAGGTTGTGGGATGTGAAACACAAGAGCAGTCAAGGACAACATTCCTAGAGTGAAGATGCTTACACCTGGGGAGGAGTGTTTGTCCAGCCAGCAGGTCAACTTCCTGTTTCCTTCTGGGCTGGGACAGACTTCCTCTGCATGGGACTAGAGGTGGGCGTGGCCTCACCTGTGCAGGTAACGACAAAAGCACAGGGCAGGGCAGCCATCTCTCTCTTTTGACTACATGCGTTGAAGAAGCAACATCTGCTTAGCCAAAGATGCCCTCTTGGTCTCCAGCCAAGAGAGGACAAAGGGACTGTCTTCTTATGAGATAGTTTCTAGGTATATGTTACTTTTCTAAGCTAAGTCTGCCTTCTGGGATCCGATTGTGAACAGAATGTGAGTGAGTAAAATCTTTTTATACTTTTATAGAAGACTGTGTCGTGTCTTATCTTTTATGAGGGAATAAGGGGAAAATACCAGGACAGTTATTCTAGAGGCTTTAGTGAGCCTGAGCAAACGCATCCGCTGTGAGTTTAAAAAGGGAAATGTTACTCTGCTAAATTGTGAACTTGTTAACACAAGTTGGAAAGGCTAAAATCAAACAATATATCCTCTCCTGCATCCCTGGACATTCCCACAGAGGTGAGAGGGCAGCCAGGGTCTGCCAGCTTTCCTGTGCCAAGGCCTCCCCCCACAAATCCAGGCCCACCCCACCCATCTCCTGCCCTTCCTAAACAGAGCCACAATTTCAACCCAGTTTCATGGCTCCTGCCTCCCCACAAGGCATCCATGGGGCTCCAGTATGATAGCAGCTAAGAGAGACGGCAGGAATCCAAGGAGTCTCATGGCAAAATCTGCCCCAGTTATGGGCAGGAGAATCGCTTGATAGATTTTATCCAACTTCTCCATCAAAATCATTTCCTCTCTAGGAAGGCTGCTGCAGTTTCCACATCCACACCACGGGCTTAGAATACTCTTTCGCCGCATGACAGGGGTTTTCGGGGGGAGCCATGATGTTAAAGTGGAATAAGAGTGCTTTAAATTTAGGGTGTGGGATGAGTGCTCCCTTTGTACTCACAGCAAGCTAAAGTTTTGTGTTTCTGGAGATGCAGAAGGCAAGACTGATTGCTGGTTCAGGTGCTCTGTTAAAGAAACCCAAAGGCTCACCTTCTTAATTACCCTGTTTTGAGGGACTGTAGTGCAAGCCAGGGAAAACTGGGTTGGCTACTGGCAAATATAAATATATTATCGGTATTGCAGCTGTGGAATGTGGGCAAACACTCTCTGCTGGGGATGTCTGTTGATGGCAAGACTGACAATCAGGTTCTATACTATTTTAATTCTGTTCCAGGCAGCACAATGGAGCACGAACTCTCCTAGTTCTTCCTCAGTTTCTTTCAATTATTAGTTTGGATGTGTTTTTATGATATGTTTTGAATGTCCCCTTCTGATGTAATATTTACCACGTTCCTTTCCTGGTTTTTTAGTTACTGTAGATGTGGAAAGATGGGGAAATGACCATTGGGGAAGAGAATGGAGACTGCAGGCAAGCCCCCCCCCCCCCCCCCGTGGCCAAGAAGCTCTGCTCTCAGTTCTCTGTAAGGGCAACTCACCAGGGTCGTCTTCCTCTGCAAAAGCAACAATATGGATGCCATCTATATCATCCTCCTGGAAGGACAAAGAGAGAGGGAGAGAGAGAGACGTTACTCACTAGCAGGGATGTAAGAAAGCATAGCTTTCTTTTCTGCCTTGTATCAAGAGTCAATGTGGTGTGGAGGTTAGAGGACCTGGGAGATCAGAGTTCAAATCCTGACTAGGACTCAAAGCTCTGTTCCCGTATTTGCCGGACCAATTTCCACCAAACATTCACAATTTCAGCTCCCATTTTCGTTTATGTCAGAATTCTCCGGCATCCCAGCTCGTGGTGACTGTCTTACCAGTGTAAAGACACTGACCACAAGGCCCCATGGCAACTCCCCAATGCAAGTCCTGTTGCAAGGAACGCAAGTTGTGCAGGAGCATGCATAGGAATCGGTGACATCCCAGGCACTAGCCACTCGGTGCTCTTCACAGTGACTCTCAAGTACAACTCTCCTTCGCGGAAAAACTCCTTGGTGAAGGGCACTTTCCCACACCAACAGGGAGATTTTTCGAGGGACGCGCCTGCAACTTGATGACAACCTTTGGGAAGGTTTTGTCACCTACGTCCGTAGGGCAAAGGGAGACCTGGAACAAATGTCCATGAGTTCAGAACAAAAGGAAGTTGGTCAGTTTCATCTGGCCAACACAGCAGTATCAGTTTGCACAAAAGTTGCTGCTTTTGTGCTGTTTGCACCAGGGTGAATTATTTATGGTGAGGCTGCTTGGTGAATAGCTGGGTGGGGTGGCCGGGTATACGTTTTTCTGAATGAACGAGGCTGCAGGCATCTCGCTTACAATGGCCTCAAGATCACCGTGTTTTATCAATGCACCTTGGTGGTGTAGCGGCGGAAGAAAGGCAAGCACACAGAGAAAACAAAAGTCACAAAAATACAGAGACATCTTGGTATTTCTCAATTTCCAGCTCATTAAAAAAATAGCATGGGGGCAGACAATGAAATCATTAAAATCATCATAAAATTATAAAAGCAAAGAAAGTTTGGCATTTGTACTGGCTGGGGGATTAGTGGTCAATTTCCCCTTGAAAATATCTTCTCTGAATTGCCCCCTGTCCGTTTTCTCACCTGTGGGGGAGTTAGGCAGCTGGTGGAATACTGAATCACTCATACGTCTTGCTCAATTCCACCCAACTCCTTAATGGAAAATCAGTTCTGTTTATACTTGTGAGCAGACATTGTTAGAAAGATCTTGGCCACAGGGAAGGGCATTGCTGCATGATATAAATGCTGTCTGAAATCCTCACATTATTTCTGCTTCCAGCTAAGGGGTGTGTGGTGTGAGGAGCATCAGCAACACATCTGCAGAAGCACTCCAGGAAACCCGAAACTCCAAAATCCAGGGACAGGTTTGGCGGCAGAGAATTCCAGAGGCTTTCCTCTTTCTCCCTCCCCCCTGGCTTCCCCTAGACGTACCCAAGTCTCATACATGCTTTCTGGCTGGAGCTTTCTCAGTGTGGGCCTGTAAGACAAGAGGGGCAGAAGAGAGAGTTTGAGGAAGAGGGGAAAACACACACAAACTTCTTCAAGGCTCCTGGTACTAATGATCTTCAGTGGAGCTTCTGTTGAAATCCGGTAAGATCCCCTCCAACACTGCCTTGCAAAATCCTGTTAATCATCAGAAGGAACCATCAGATCCTCATCTTTCAGTTAATCCAATCTGCAGATGTCAGCAAAAATCCTGGGGCTGTGAGTGGGTGGAGAAGACCTTTGCCGGACCGGAAAGCTGTTTGGTTAGGCTATGCATGCGAGTTTGGAGAAGACCAAAAATGAGCCATGGGAGGGGAGAGAAGAAGCCACAACTCAGCGGTTATATAGGGACGCAGGTGGCGCTGTGGTCTAAACCACCAAGTCTCTTGGCCTTGCCGATCGGAAGGTCGGCGGTTCGAATCCCCTCGACAGGGTGAGCTCCCGTTGCTCGGTCCCTGCTCCTGCCAACCAAGCAGTTCAAAAGCACACCAGTGCAAATAGATAAATAGGTACCACTCCAGTGGGAAGGTAAATGGCGTTTCTGTGCGCTGCTCTGGTTCTCCAGAAGTGGCTTAGTCATGCTGGTCACATGATCCGGAAGCTGTACGCCGGCTCCCTCGGCCAGTAAAGCGAGCTGAGCGCCACAACCCCAGAGTCTGTCACGACTGGACCTAATGGTCAGGAGTCCCTTTACCTTTAAGGAGTCTCAAAGCGGCTAATATTCTCCTTTCCCTTCCTCCCCCACAACCAACACTCTGTGAGGTGAGTGGGGCTGAGAGACTTCAGGGAAGTGTGACTGGCCCAAGGTCACCCAGCAGCTGCATGTGGAGGAGCGGAGACGCGAACCCGGTTCCCCAGATTAGGAGTCTACCGCTCTGAACCACTACACCACACTGGCGAGTGAAGATCTACATCAGGGACAGGTGGGGGATAAAGATGTACGTCATTTGCAAGGGTGGAAGGAGACCCCCAGTGCCTCCTATTGGCTGAGAGCTTGCAGCAGAGGTGGGCTGGGGGGGGGGTGCTAAGGAGGCGGCAGCAACAGCAGCGGCAGCCAATGCGTCCCTTGGAGGCTGGGTCTGCTGCCCCTGTGGATTCTGCTGCCTGAGGCACTTGCCTCAACTTGCCTCATGGGTGGGCCAGCCTGGGTGAAATTATTGCATCACAGGAGGTTGGACTAGAAATTTCAGGGGCCAGCAAACTTTTTCGGGGGGGGGGGCGGACCACTGTCCCTCAGACCTTGTCGGGGGGCCAGACTATATTTTGAAAAAAATTATAAAAATGAACGCATTCCTGTGCCCCACAAATAACCCAGAGATGCATTTTAAATAAAAGGGCACATTCTACTCATGTAAAAACATGCTGATTCCCGGACCATCTGCAGGCCGGGTTTAGAAGGCGATTGGGCCGGATCCGGCCCCCGGGCCTTAGGTTTCCTACCCATGGACTAGATGACCATCAGGGTCCCTCCCTACAATTCTATGGTTTTATACATGGCTTGGAGGAAGTGGATGGAGGGGAGAGCCAGTGTGGTGGTGTGGTTAAGAGTGGTGGACTCATAATCTGGGGAACCGGGTTCGTGTCTCCGCTCCTCCACCTGCAGCTGCTGGGTGACCTTGGGCCAGTCACACTTCTCTGAAGTCTCTCAGCCCCACTCACCTCACAGAGGGTTTGTTGTGGGGGGTGAAGGGAAAGGAGAATGTTAGCCACTTTGAGACTCCTTAAAGGGAGTGAAAGGCGGGATATCAAATCCAAACTCTTCTCTTCTTCTTCTCCAACCCCCCACCCATAACAGCAGTGCTGGGGGGGGGCATCCAATCAGGCTGAGTGTCGGAAGACTCAGAACTGATAAAAGAAAAGTCCTTCTTCACGCTGCACATAGTTAAACTGTGGAACTCCCTGCCACAACGGCCACAAATCTGGATGGTTTTAAAAGAGGATGAGACAAATTTATGGAGGAGGAGACGATTTGTGGCTCCTGGCCAGGATGGCTGTACTCTGCCTCCTCAGTCAGAGGCAGAGATACTTCTGAGCACAAGTTGCTGGAGGGGAGAGTTGATCTTGTGTTCGAGTCCTGCTTACGGATTTCCCTTTAGGGCATCTATTCGGCCACTGTGAGAACAGGAGGCTGGACCCCCTTTGGGCCCCCTTTGGCCTGATCCAGCCGCCAGCCTCTCCTTATATTCTCACGAAAGACCCCATACCCGCAAAACGTGCTTTTAAAACGCATTTGGGTGTGTACGCAGCCTTAGAAGCCTGAGCAAATCCTTTTGACGCAGGTAGCCAAGGGGGAGAGGGGGGAGTCAGTTTGGGGTCAGAGCGAGGTTCAGGGATAATGCCAGGGATGAGAGCCGGAGAAGCATCGCTGTGCAAAACTGGCCTAATCCGGTCCCGTGAGCGAATCGCAAAGGCCAGGCTGCCATGGCAACCGCACAGCCCCTCGTCGGCCCGATGTTAGAAGCAGCTGGATGGAGATGCCATGGGGGGGGGGCGGGGGGAGTGCCTGAGAAACAGGGGCAGGAAGCGCATCAGCAGCGCCCCCAAAATGAGGAGGGGGAAAGGGGTGCAAAAGCGAGGGACACCACCCCGCTCCGCTCCCCAGGACAGAGAAGGGGATTTATGCCACAAAATGCGCCCTGAGGTCCCCTGGGAGGAGAGGGATTGGGGTTAGGAAACCTCCCGGTTAATCCCAGGGGATTAGGGTCAGCGGAAACATCTGCAGCAGAGCAGAGGGGAGCTTGGGGGGGGCAGGCCTCCCCATAAGCGCCCTGGCGGCGGTGAGGGTGGCAGTTGGGGGGAAGAGAGGGGATGATCTGAGAGGGGATTTTCCTCCTAGGTCTTTGGCACGCATGGGCTTCTGAAACATCCCCAGGGCGACTGGTTGCCATTTTGCCTCATTCCCCGTTCGCCCCCGGGGCTATTCCTCTGGCAGAATTGCAGGGGGGAGGCTGTGGAAGAGACCCCGAGGGTCGTGCAGTGCAGGGACCGCCGCTCAGGAGCCTCCGCCGGGCGCCAGAGCTGCAGGCGGCGCGACCTGTTTCCTGAGCCCCAGAAACCAGCTGGCTGTCCTCAGGGGACCCCCAGGACGCCGCCTCCCCGACGCTCCAGCTCAGCAGCCAGCCCAGCCGTCTTCTCCACATATAAACGGGAAGGACTGGTACCACACAGGTCCCTTCCATTCCCGAAAGCATCTCCGAGTAAGGACTGGGACTGGCCCCCTCCCGCCTGACTGCTGCTGCCAGCCAGGGTTGACGGCAAGAGGCCTGGCTGGGGGGTGCTTGTGATGGACAGCAATGCCATCTTTTGCGTCCCCCCCCCCGCCCAGCGAAACGCATCTCTCCCTCCCCCCCCCCCAGCCCCTGTTTGCAAAGATTTCTCCGTTTGGGGCTTGGAGTCTCAGCCAATAAATGTGCCGTTGCCATGGCAGCAGGAGAAGGACTTTGGTGTTGCTGCTGCCATGGCAACGGATGACTCTCCTCCCCATCCACAGCAGCCAGCCGGGAGACGGAGCAAGAATTGCCCCTTTCAGTGGGGAGAGTGTGTGTGTGTTTATTTGTGTGTCTCTGTCTAGAGCCAGGAAAGCTGGGGGGTCCCCTCCCCCTCCTCCAATTCTCCCCTCCTCCTTCCCTCCCCAATTTCTCTTCACCTCTTGTGCTCCTCCAAAAACTGGACAATTTCTTCCTCACTGTTGGGTTTGTCTGGGATCGTGACCGGTTCCTCCATGAAAGGCTCATAGTAGTCGATCTCGTTCAGTTTCAGAGACAACTTCTTTGCAACCTGCGATGGGGAGAGAGAGGGATGGAGTCCTAGAATTGCAGAGGGACCCCCAGCGGTCATCTAGCCCAACCCTCTGCAACGCAGGAATCAGTTTCTCAGGTGCGTTGGCTGCTCCTGTTTGGAAACTTGCAATCTGCCCCCCTCCTAACTTCTCATGCCACAATGCCCCCCCCACTGCAACTTGCAAGCTTCCTTCCAACACAAGGAACACGTCCTTTGCTGTCCTGCTGTCTGCAAAAGCGAGGTGGCGTTTGTGGCCAGCTACGCACCTTGCTGTCAAAGGTGGCATAGAAATCGATGTAGGGGTGAAACTCCTCAGCCGCGTCTTCGTAGGCCTTGAAATCTGGAAAGGGGGAGATAATGGGATCAACAGCGCCTTGTTTCCGGGGTGGCAAAGCCCGAAAGACTGCTGGGTCTGTGGGTGAGAGAGGGGTTCCTGCCTGCCTTGGGCTGATATTATTATTAATATCTACGATCAGAACATAAGAGGATCAGGCCATCGTGGCATCATAGAGTTGGGACCCCAGAGGTCCTCTAGTCCAGCCCCTCCAATCTCCCCTCCAGCCCAGCATCCTGTTGTCACAGGAGCCAAATACCCCTAAGAACCTGGCAGTGGGATTACCTGTGGGGGGAGCTAAGAGCCAATGGGGTGGGGGCATCACTGGAGGTATAAATGACTCTCAGACTTTGGAAAGCTGGCCTCACAGGAACCGGTCCATCCATTTTGCAAATTAAATCATTTGAATCGGGTTTTGAATAAATGTGCAATGGATTGCTGAATTTACTGTGTTATTACCTTAGTGCAGAGTTTTCCAAACTTTTTGAGAGCACGGCTCCCTTAACCAACTATAGTGGTACCTCGGGTTAAGTGCTTAATTGGTTCTGGAGGTCTGTTCTTAACCTGAAATTGTTCTTAACCCGAAGCGCCACTTTAGCTAATGGGGCCTCCTGTTGCCGCTGCACGATTTCTGTTCTCATCCTGAAGCAAAGTTCTTAACCCGAGGTAATATTTCTGCATTAGCGGAGTCTGTAACCTGAAGCGCCTGTAACCCGAGGTACCACTGTACCTTCTTTCTGCAGCATCCCTGGGGGTCTCAGGAGCCCAGTTAGCTCCCCCCTTGCCTGCAGAGCTGGCAGCCCCTCACCCTTTTCTGAACACCCTCCCTTGTGGAGGGTTCACCCCGCCTTCTCTCCCCTCTCCTTGGGAGTCCTCTGGGCAGCTGCTTGTAGACAGGGATGCTGCAGCTAACAGCCATGTAGGTCGTTAGGAGGCAGAGATGGAAGAGGGTGTCAGAGGAGAGAGGGAAGGAAAGAGGGACAGAGGTCAGTGTTGCCTACGGCACCCCTGGCCACCGTTCAAGGCACCCCAGGGTAGCATGGCACACTGGTTAAAACCACTGCCTTAGTGGGACATGCAAACCGCTATTCTGCAAACCGCCTCTGCCCAGTAGACCTGAAGGAGCGTCTCCACCCGCATCGTTCTACCCGGACACTGAGGTCCAGCTCCGAGGGCCTTCTGGCGGTTCCCTCATTGAGAGAAGCCAAGTTACAGGGAACCAGCCTTCTCGGTGGTGGCACCCGCCCTGTGGAACGCCATCCCACCAGATGTCAAAGAGATAAACAACTACCTGACATTTAGAAGACCTCTGAAGGCAGCCCTGTTCAGGGAAGCTTTTAATGTCTGGTGCATTACTATATTTTAATATTGTGTTGGAAGCCGCCCAGAGTGGCTGGGAAACCCAGCCAGATGGGCGGGGTACAAATAATAAATTATTATTATGAATAATGCTTCTTATAGGGTAGTGGCAGGCGATTGGGGGTGAGTTTATAGGACATTGCGGGGGGGTTGGGAACCGCTGGACCAGGCAGTCCTTGAAGCATCCTGGACCCAGACTTTGAATGAATGCAAGAACCTTGAGCCCGGCTGAGCAGCAGTTTTTGGAGCACTGGGTTGCTGCGTTCCTGGGGCCTGGACTAGATGGTCCTTGGGGTCGCTCCCAGTTCTCAAGTCCTGCAGTTGCTGGTCCCCATCAGCCGCCCAGCCGCAGAGCTTTGCCCCCAGACCAGGCCCTCAAGGGCAGCCCCCGCGTCCCGGTTTCCTGAGAGAGGATCTGCGTCCCCACACCAGGCTTTCCGCCCAGGCGAGAGAGCGGCCGCTTCTCCCTCTCCACCGAGCCGTGATGGGTCACAGGGCTGACATGTTAAGCTGGTTTAATGCGGGTGTCAGCTGGTCGTGGGGCTTCCGGCCCCGAAGCAGGGACTGGTGGGAGACACAGGGGGGGGGGGCTGACAGGAGCTGTATGGGAGCACACGAGGCATCAGTGCAAATCTGCAAACTTCTAACTCCGGGCTGTGTTCTGTTTCTTAAAAAAGCACCCGCGCAGCAAGGCGGCGGATGCACAGCACTGTGTGTCTCGTCCAGGGCTGTGTCACAGCTGCAGAACCAACGGAAGGATAGATCTGTGATGGTGGAGTAGTCCCTCCAGGAAAAGGAGCAGTCTACCTTGGAGCAGTGGAGCAAACTCCCGCGGAAGGCGGCCGAATCTCCCTCACTAGAGGCCTTTAAGCAGCAGACCCTCCCAGTCTCCCTATTTTCCAGGGACATCCCTGGTTTAGAGATACCAGACCCAGTTTCTGATTTGATCCTGGAATGTCCTACTTTTCCTTAAAAGGCAAAGGGACCCCTGACCGTTAGGTTCAGTCGCGGACGTCTCTGGGGTTGCAGTGCTCATCTCACTTTACTGGCCAAGGGAGCCGGCGTACAGGTCATGTGGCCAGCAGGACTAAGCCCCTTCTGGCGAACCAGAGCAGCGCACGGAAAGGCCGTTTACCTTCCCGCCGGAGCGGTACCTATTTATCTACAGTGGTACCTCGGGTTAAGTACTTAATTCGTTCCCAAGGTCCGTTCTTAACCTGAAACTGTTCTTAACCTGAAGCACCACTTTAGCTAACGGGGCCTCCTCCTGCTGCCGCACCGCCGGAGCACGATTTCTGTTCTCATCCTGAAGCAAAGTTCTGAACCCGAGGTATTATTTCTGGGTTAGCGGAGTCTGTAACCTGAAGCGTCTGTAACCTGAAGCATATGTAACCCGAGGTACCACTGTACTCACACTTCATGCTTTTGAACTGCTAGGTTGGCAGGAGCAGGGACCGAGCAACGGGAGCTCACCCCGTCGCGGGGATTCGAACCGCTGACCTTCTGATCAACAAGTCCTAGGCTCAGTGGTTTAACCCACAGCGCTACCCGCATCCCCTACTTTTCCTTAGGCTGTCCCTATTTTCATTGGCCTCCAGCCAAGAGAGGACAAAGGGACTGTCTCCTTATGAGATAGTTTGCAGGTGTATGTTACTTTTCTAAGCTAAGTCTGCCTTCTGGGATCCGACTGTGAACAGAATGTGAGTGAGTAAACTCTTTTTATACTTTTATAGAAGACTGTGTCGTGTCTTATCTTTTATGAGGGAATAAGGGGAAAATACCAGGACAGTTATTCTAGAGGCTTCAGCGAGCCTAAGCAAATGCATCCGCTGTGAGTTTAAAAGGGGAATGTTACTCTGCTAAATTGTGAACTTGTTAACACAAGTTGGAAAGGTTATAATCAAACAATATATCCTCTCCTGCATCCCTGAACATTCCCACATGTTTGTGTTTGGGGGAGGGAATGCATTTCAGCAGAGCCTCTTGGGGGGGGGACCAGCACCCCCCTTTCCCATTGCCCCAAAGAGGCGCCTACGTTCCGAGTCTTCGTTCTTGAAGTAGCCGATCAGTTTGGGCTCGTCTTCAACATTCTCAAACGCCTCAAGCTCATGTTCCCCTTCAATGAACTCCACTGGGTCTTCCATCACCTGGAGGGAGAGAGAGAAGGAGAAAGGGAAGGAAAAGGCCGTTGGCATCACAGCACCAAAATCACAGAATCATAGTTGGAAGGGACCTCCACAGGTCATCTAGTCCAACCCCTGCGGTGCAGGAATCACAGCCAAAGAAGCCCTGAGAGGTGGCCGTTCAAACTCTGTTTAGAAACCTCCAGTGAAGGAGAGCCCACCAACTTTCAAGGTGGTAAAATCGTGGAATCGCAGAGTTGGAAGGGACACCCAGGGCCATCTAGTCCAACCCCCTGTATTGAAAGAAAGCCCACCACCTTCCAAGGCTGCTTCTTCCACTGTCCAACAGACCAGATCATTTTTTATCCAACGATCCGAGTGCTGCGGCTTTAGCAATGGAGCAAGCGAAGTAGGGTTTCCTTTGGAAGGCTGTTCCCAACAATTTCAGAACTTGGCTGGTTCCTACAGGGAGGGTGGACTTCTTCAGCCATCAGGCTGTTTAAGGCTTTGCAGTGGGGGTGGGGAGCCTTTTTGGGGCTCAAGGGCCGCATTCCTTCATGACCAACCCTCCAGGGGCCAGGGGCTTGGAGGCCAATTGTGCAGAGCCATGGAGTTACGTTCCAGCCATGCAAAGAATTCCAGGGTTCCGTCCACACACAAGAACGCCTTTCCGCCCCTGACCCAGGTGAGCAGGACTCCCTGGCCCCCCAGGCATTGAGAGGCGGGGGGGGGGCATTTCAGCCAATATGGGCAGGCTGTGGGGCACAGTGGGGCAGGAGGAGGCCCAGGACTTACATCGAGGATGAACTCCACCAAAGTGTCGGCAGAAAACTCCCCGTCGTACTCGATGATTTCATCATCCTTGAACACATACACACTGTCTTCTTCCCCCAGACCTGCACAGGGGAGACAGACATAGAATCACAGAATTGTTGCTTGAGAAGGGACCCCCAACGGTCATCTAGCCCAACCCCCTGCTGTAAGGTATGTGGGGCAGAGGAAAGAAGAAGACAGAGGAGCTGGAGGGCAAGGGGGCTTATTTCACCCTTGCATATACCATGGGGACACATACTCTAGGCTACTCTTTGCCCACCGAGCACCCTCCAAAACTTCTGAACTACAATTCCCATCAGCTCAGGGACTTGAGGTAATCTTTGGTAATATGGCGCCCTTGAGCGGGGTCCAGATTTGCCGCCCCAAAATGGATCTTCTCAATTTTGGATCATCTCAATTTTGTTTTCCCTTGGCTTGGTGCCCTGTGCTGGGGAACTGCGCCATAAATCAGGCGCTGCAGGGGCTGATGGGAGTTGTAGTCCAAAACATCTGCAGGACGCCAGCTTGGCAGAGGCTGCTTGAGGCTGACAGCCGCCTCTGGGTCAGGGACTCATCTCTCTCATTCCACAAAGCACCCGTGTATCTCAGGGGAGCTAGAATCCTGTTTATACTAATGGCTCAAGGTGTTCTGCAGGGATCTCTGAGCTTCTACCGCCCCCTGGTGGTTGGCACACCACTGACACCTCACAGGAACCTCCCTTCTCCTGCCAGCCAGACCCTTGGCTCCTGTCGCTCAGTACTGCTTACACTGCCTGGCAGTGGCGTAGCGTGGGGAGTGCAGGGGGGGCCGGCCGCACCGGGTGCAACATCTGGGGGTTAGGGTTAGGGGGCGCAAATCCACGGGTTAGGGGGCTCTAATTACTTGCCTTGCCCCGGGTGCTGACAACCCACGCTACGCCCCTGCTGCCTGGCAGCACCTCCTGGGGTTTCCAGGCAGGTGCTCTTCCCCAGCACCACCTGGAGAGGCCTCTGGGGACGGAACATGGCACCTTCTGCATGCAAGGCAGAAATCGTCCACGTGTTGAGTCTTTAAAACCAAAGCCAAGTTTCCAGTCCTCATGGTTTTGAATAAAAGGTTGATTTAAATAAGAAGCTGCCTTGATACTCAGAGGTATGGCTGCCCAGCTCAGGACTGTCTGCACGGACCAGGGATTTCTACCTGGAGATGTTGTTCAGAATTGAACCCAGGACGTTCTACATGCAGAGCAGCTGCTCTAGCACTGAGCTGTGGCTCTTCCTGCTTCGCTCCCTTTCTCCCCCCGGTTGCCCAGCCTCTTGCTGATGTTGTTCCACTCTGGAAAGTGTAGAAATGGCAGCCCTCCTGGACAGGGTTACCAGGCGTCCCCGTTTCTGGGGACAGTCCCCGGATTTGTGAATAAGTTCCCGGACAAATTCTGTCCCCGGATTTCATCTAATGTCCCCGGGAATCGCAGCATTGGCAGCAGTCTCAGCAGCCCGGAGCAGGTGGCTCTGGCTGGCTGCAGGAGCTGCTCCGAAGTCCCCATGTGATGGTGGTGCAGGGGCTCCAAGACGCATCTTCTGGGCTGCCGCCACCTTCCCTGACCCCAGCAACTCAGCTGTGGAGGGAGGCTTCATGCTGCCTATCGGAGCAGCCGCCCAACTCCTCCTTGGGTGCAAGCAGGAGGGAGCAGGGATCTCTCAGCTGCGAAGGGAGGCTTTACAGGAGGCGCCAGGGATCTCTCAGTTAGGCAATGGGAAGCCTCCCTTCCCAGCTGCCTCCTGTTTGCACGCAAGTAGAAGTTGGGATGGGGCTGCTCCAAAAGGCAGTGTGAAGCCTCCCTTCCCAGCTGTGGGATCCCCATGCCCTCCTGCTGGCATGCAAGTAGGAATGGGATTGGGGCTGCTCCGAAAGGCAGTTAATGAATTAAAGTGTCCTAGGACTCATTGAGGGACGTGGGTGGCACTGTGGGTTAAACCACAGAGCCTAGGACTTGCCGATCAGAAGGTCGGCGGTTCGAATTCCCGCGACGGGGTGAGCTCCTGTTGTTCGGTCCCTGCTCCTGCCAACCTAGCAGTTCGAAGGCACTTAAAAGTGCAAGTAGATAAATAGGTACCGCTCCGGCGGGAAGGTAAACGGCGTTTCCGTGCGCTGCTCTGGTTCATCAGAAGCGGCTTAGTCCTGCTGGCCACATGACCTGGAAGCTGTACACCGGCTCCCTCGGCCAATAAAGCAAGATGAAGGCTGCAACCCCAGACTCAGCCATGACTGGACCTAATGGTCAGGGGTCCCTTTACCTTTACCTTAGGATTCATTGAAAAAAATCTGGTAGCCTTACTCCTGGAGGTAGCTGGATGCCCTTTTGGTCCACAGCAAACCTTCCCCCCCCATCCAGCCCACCACCTCCCCCTGGTTTCCAGCAGCGCCTTGCCACCCACCCTCCCTGCCCCAGAAGGTATTGCCAGCCCCCCTTCTGCTCCCTGCCGGGCACTTACCTAATTTCTTGGCCACCGCGGCATCCTTCTCTGCGTCCACCAGGCCAAACCCCACGCCCTTCTCCTCCAGGACTTGGGCTGCTAACTAGGAGAAAGAGTCAGCAGGAGGGCAGGCGGACGAAGAGAGAGAGAAAGAGAGAGAAGAGGGAGAAGATGGGAATGAACAAGCGCCTGGGTGTTGGAGGGAAAGGCTTTTTGCAGAAAACACTTGCCAGTCCTTTGGACTTTTGTCTTCATTGCGAGCTGTGGAAGGTACTGCTTTCCAGAGGCTCTAAATCTGTCCTCTTGGTCCCATGAACTCATCCCCCCCCCAGCCCTACCCTTTAAAAGGAGCCGTTTGCACAAGCCACCAAGGAAGGTAAACAGAATAGAATTCAAGACAATAAACGGAACATTTATTCAAAATCCCAAGTCGCAAGGTGGTTAGACTGGTCTCAACTAGGGCCAGGGCCTTTTCAGCGCTGGCCCCGACTTGGTGGAATGCTCTGTCCCAAGAGACCAGGGCCCTGCAGGACTTGACATCTTTCCACAGGGCCTGCAAGACGGAGCTGTTCCGCCTGGCCTTTGGTCTGGACTCAGTCTGACCCTTACATTTCCCTCCCCTTATACTCTTGATCTATGGGCTACTTTTAAAATGAGGCTGCATTTTAAATTGCATTTTAATCTGTATTTTAAATTGGTTCCCCCCTCTCTTTCCCCCTATTATGTTTTTACTGCGATTTTATTGGTGTTAGCCACCTTGAGCAATTAAAGCTTTTTAGTGAATTCAACAAAATCGATGAACTTGATGCAGTGACACCACTTTCTCAAAGTCCGAGAGCTGCTCGTAATTCCTGGAAAGGGGAGAGGTTGGGGCCTTTGCTGTGAAACTAGTCAGGGCACCCTTCTGGCCAATGGGCCGGCCTTGCCAAGTCCACCTTCCTCAGGGAGCTTAAGCTCTCAGCAGGCAGGTTCTGGGACTCAGGGAGGTCCAGCAGTCACATACCACTTGACTCGGAAGCCTCACGGGCTGCCCCAGATGTGTGTTTTGGCTGGAGGGGCTGGTTACTCAGGGATGTACAAAACACACTCTGCACATGGTCAGAGGCATGGTGTGCTTGGGCATTGTCACATTATAGGGGCTGTGATCTAGCACTGAAAGCCGATTGTGGTGTGTCTGTGTGTCTGTGTGTGTGTGTGTGTGTGTGTGTAAGAAATTGCAAAAACTGAGCTAAGATGCTTTTTTAAAAAAGTTTGAATTTCCCCCTAAAATTCAAAAAGTTGACCTCCATCTGAAATTTGGTTGTTCGGTTTCGACACCTGTTTTAAAAAGGAGAGCAGGACTTTCCTTTCAGGCACAGTGTCCAGTGTCCTATATACACTAACTAGCAATAAACTAGCAAAAAAATAAAAATAAAATAAAAATCTGCCAGGGTTTCAAGCGTTTTCAAACACTGAATTCCGTGGGAAGGCAGCTATCGTCAAACACAAAATGCCGGATGCCGGATCCTGCTGAATATCAACTCTGAAAGGTTGAGAAACATTGAAGGCAGTGAGTGTTGGATCCCAGATGCCTCCGCCCAAACAGAGAACATGTTGCAAAAACTTGGCAGCTCAGAATCCAAAAGGGCAGCCATGTAAAGATCCTTTTATAGGGTTGGGGTTTGAGACTGGGGTCTTCTGCTTGGGGGCTTCCTGCAGGCACCTGGGTGGCACAGGATCAGGTCACTGGCCTGATCCAGCATCCGGGTTCTTCTTGGGTTCTGATGGAGCCTCCAGTTTCAGATGCAGTCAATCTGGATCCCAAGGTTCCCTGGGGTATTTGGCCACTGTGATGAGGACAGGAGGATGGGCTAGGAGGCCTCCCTTGGGCTGGATCCAGGAGGATGTCCCCTGTTTCTAAAACCCTGCAGCAGTGCTGCCAGCCGGTGTTGGCATCACTAAGCTTGATGGGCACAGGAAGCTACTGTCTGACTGACAGTTGGATCCCTCCATTTAGCACTGGGCTTCAGGCAGAAAATGTCTTTGGCCAGCATTGGCTCCCTGAGACGTCTATTAGTATATCTGAAGTCCTGTATCCCTGAAGGAGCGTCTCCACCCCCATCGTTCTGCCTGGACACTGAGGTCCAGCTCTGAGGGTCTTCTGGCGGTTCCCTCCCTGCGAGAAGTGAGGTTACAGGGAACCAGGCAGAGGGCCTTCTCGGTGGTGGCGCCCGCCCTGTGGAACACCCTCCCACCAGATGTCAAAGAGAAGAACAACTACCTGACATTCAGAAGACATCTGAGCGCAGCCCTGTTCAGGGAAGCTTTTAATGTTTGATGCATTACTGTATTTTAATATTTGGTTGGAAGCCGCCCAGAGTGGCTGGAAAAACCCAGCCAGGTGGGCGGGGTATAAATAAATTATTATTATTATTATTATTATTATTATTATTATTATTATTATTATTATTAGGAAAATATTAACTCAGCTTCATCCTGCATGAAATCAAAGAATAGCAGGAACAAAGCGTGGAACCCGAACCAACAGATTCAAATTACAGGAAAGGGCTCAGCTTTAGGAGGAAATTCTGTGGGTAAGAACATATTGACAGTGGAAGGGTCTCTCTCAGAAGGGGCCGGACTCTGGAGGTGTCTAAGCAGGGCTTGCATTGCCATCTTTAGCTGTCATTCCCGCCTTGCACGGGGTTGGACTAGATGACCCTTGGGATCCCCATCTCTTGAGCCTCCGCTTTGCAGGCCTCCTTCTGGGAAACTTATTAAAGGTGACTCCAATAACCCGGCTGGAATTCATATTGCCCTTCTGCTCTGATGGCTAGTGCCAGGGAGAGGAGAATATTTAGGGATGGAAGCAATGACGACGTTCGGAAGCTGCCTTGGAATGTCTCTCTGTGGGGAGAAGGCTTCAAGGCAGGCAGCGGAGGAGAAGGTGTCCTTTCCAGAAGACCTGAGGAGCCCAGCTCAGCGTCTGAAGCTGCCGTGGGATCTGGGCACCTAGAGTGGGGTGAGACAGTCTGCCCACAGCATGCAACTCAACTGGGAGGCTGGCCATAGGTGACCAGGATACTTCAAGGACCGCCTGATCCCTTGCATCCTTGGCCAATCACTGCGATTCTAGAATCCTAGAATCGTCTTCCAACCCCTTGCGGGAACCACGGCTAATTGTCTTTGTGGGCCTAAATTCTAGCCAAGGTCACACTGGCCCACTCTCCCTGTTGAACTTCTGTTTCTTAAAAAGGTAAAGGGACCCCTGACCGTTAGGTCCAGTCGCGGACGACTCTGGGGTTGCGGCACTCATCTCGCTTTACTGGCCGAGGGAGCCGGTGCACAGCTTCCGGGTCATGTGGCCAGCAGGACTGAGCCGCTTCTGGAGAACCAGAGCAGCGCATGGAAATGCCGTTTACCTTCCTGCCGGAGCGGTACCTATTTATCTACTTGCACTTTGACGTGCTTTCGAACTGCTAGGTTGGCAGGAGCAACGGGAGCTCACCCGGTCAAGGGGATTTGAACCGCCGACCTTCTGATCGGCAAGCCCTAGGCTCTGTGGTTTAACCCACAGCGCCACCCGCGTCCTGGATTCTTACTGAAGACTTAAAAAAAATAAACTATGTCAGGCAATTTAACTGAAGCCTGATTTAATAATTTTAGCCAATTCCGTTTCCCCTGGGTTTCACCCCTTGTTCGCACTTAGAGATTATTGCAATTAAGTGGTATATAAATTGTCTCAATAAACGAAGAAATCAGATGGGATTAGGCATCACTCAATGCCCCTCTGTCTGGAGATGTCAGCCACAGGGAGATGTCTTCCCCCCAAAGCTGCAATGAAGGAGAGTTAGATCTCTACTGCTCAGAATTCGCACTGTGTTCCTCCCTGGTGCCACCTGGGGGCTGCTGCCTGTGTGTCCAGAACTCTCCTCACCATCACTTTCCTGTTTGTTTGTTTGCTCCATGGGGGGGGGGTGTCTGAATCAGAGATGCCATCTTCTGTCAAAGGACAACGCTCACCTCGCCTCATCTCACAAACAAGGAGGTCCCGAAGGGTTGTTGTTTTTTTGCAGGGTTTACAAAACCCTCGGAATCTGGCGATGGATTAGACTGAGACAGACGCACTGGACTTATACATCAAAGCACCTTTGGGAGAAGAAAAACCCCGGCCAGGACAATCCACGTCTAGCTGGGGGCTGGAAGAGAAGACTCCTTGGGTCCCTTCCGACTCTACAATTCTATGAATTCCCTTCCTCCCCTGGCAGCCTAGAGAGGGAGGCCCTGGGTCCTGTCTTTGAAGGGCTGTGTGTCCAAGTCCCGTTTAAAGATAAAGGGACTCTAAGAAGTAAGTGTGTGTGTGTGTGTGTGTGTGTGTGTGTGTGTGTGTTTCCCTTGATGTTGCTCCTCAACCCAGATCAGCAGTTGGACAGCAGCCTGGTCACCCCTGGGGTGAAGTGCGTTGTCTCCCTATTAAAGCTTTAATAATAATAATAATAATAATAATAATAATAATAATAATAATAATAATAATTTATTTGTACCCCACCCATCTGGCTGGGTTTCCCCAGCCACTCTGGGTGGCTTCCAACAAAGATGAAAAATACATTAAAATGTCCCTGAACAGGGCTGCCTTCAGATGTCTTCTAAAAGTCTGGTAGTTGTTTATCTGTTTGACATCTGCTGGGAGGGCGTTCCACAGGGCGGGTGCCACCACTGAGAAGGCCCTCTGCCTGGTGCCCTGTAACCTCACTTCTCACAGTGAGGGAACCGCCAGAAGGCCCTCGGATCTGGACCTCAGTGTTCAGGCTGGACGATGGAGGTGGAGACGCTCCTTCAGGTCTACTGGGCCTTTGAGGCTATTTAGGGCTTTCAAGGTCAGCACCAACACTTTGAATTGTGCTCAGAAACATACTGGGAAGTCCTCCTTCAGGCAGCACAGAGGTAAACTGTGGAACTCCCTGCCACAGGAGGCCACCAACTTGGATGGCTTTAGAAGAGCAATGGAGGAATTCACGGAGGAGGAGAGGGCCATCGGTGGCTCCTGGTCTGCTCTCCACACTCAGAGGCAGCCCTGCTTCTGAATCCCAGTTGCTGGCAAACCACAGGAGGGGAGAGTTGCTCTTGCGCACGGATCCTGCTGACAGATTTCCCTTTGAGGCCTCTGGCTGATCACCATGAGAAGAGGGGGCTGGACTGGATGGAGCCCTTTGGCCTGATCCAGCAGCCAGGCTCTTAAATTATAGCAATTATACCTACATTAGCATATGCACACTGGATGCAAATCTGTGTAGTCTTTTCACAAAACAGCACTAGGTGGGGGCGGCGCTGCAGCTTGTCAGTTTTGGTTTCTAAAACTTTTCCATTTTTCTCCCGTTTTAATTTCTGTTCCTCGCATTTCCTCCTCAGTATGTCAGTTAAAAAATAAAATAAAAAGAATGTCTGAAAATTCATCCCGATTTCAGTGCGAATTTCTGCTGCACATTATTATTACTATTGTTATTGTTATCATTACCCCACTTTTCCTGCATGTAGCTCTCCCTGCTCCATTTTATCCTCACCACAACCCTGTGTGGTAGATTCGGCCGAGAGACTGTGATTGGCCTAAGGTCACCCAGGGAGCTTCCTGGCTGAGAGGGGATTTGAACCCTGCTCTCTCAGATCTTCCTCTAGCTCTTTGACCACTACACCACACTACCTCTCTGCATTCCTTCCTCTGGTTTTTACCCCAGTCGATGTGGTTTTTTGCTGGAAAAACCCTATTGCAAAATTCAGAGCAGAGCGAATTCCAACAGGACGCTTTCTTTTCAGGTTGTGAATTGGCAGCTGAGAATTCAGTTGAGAAACCGAATTAAGATGCGCACCTAATCGAATTCCACCTCTGTCTCTAAATGGCCCATTATTGCAAAACTAAGCCAGACCCTTCCGATCCCTTCTGGCTTCACAGCAGGCCAGATGGCCCCCGGTTTCCTGTTCCTAAGTGTCCCCACTTTTGACTGACCTCCTTTCCCATCCCACCATCCCTCCTCAGGCTACCCAACACCTCCCCCCCCGCTAAGTTGCTGCGGTCTGAGGAATGCCAAAATGACGCTTCCCAAACGGAGAGCATCTCTGAAATGCGTCTCTTTCCCCCTCCTCCTTCCTTGGGGCCATTTTTAGAAAGTTCCACTGGCCTGCGCTGGCCGCACCCCCTTCCCTGGACAGCCCTTGGCCCCCGCCCTGCTTTCCTGCCCCCCAGGCAAGATTCCTAAGGAAACTATTCCAAGGCTGCCTTTCTGGAGAGCAGGAGGAGGAGGTTCTTGCAGCCGTCCGAAGGCGCCAATTAAGGAGATGGCAATTTTAGCCCTGGCTGTTGCGCTCCTCTCTTGGGAGAGAAGCGCATGGCGCTCTGTCTGGGACAGGGGGACGCAGCCCTGAGTGGGGTCTTGCGGATCTGGGCCTGGGGGGAGGCAATCTCTTTCGCCTGGTTCTGCACCCCAGATTTGCACGGAGGTGCGATTGCGGCAGCGCACGTCAAGGACACGCTTGTGTATCGCACATGATGGTGTAGCCCTAAGCTTGGACCAGTTGCAGAGGGCAAACGATTGTCAGGAAGGACTGCCTGAGCATTTTCATTAAAAACAATGAAACAGCATATAAATCTTATGAAATAATAATAAAGAGGTTTACTGCCCTTGCCTTCCATTCACAAGGCAGACACACAATGAGGAGAACCTCCTTTTGGATTGACCCAGATTTAGGATTATATATTTATTGCATTTGCATCCTATATTTTTCTCTCCACGGAGCTCAAGGTGGCATGTGTGGTTCTCCCTCTTCCTCGTGGAATCCCCACAACAACAACCTTGCAAGGTGGGTCAGGCAGTGGAGTTCCACAGATTCCAGCATTACAGCCCCAGCAACAAAGATTTGGCCAAGCGCCCCCGTTTATGGAGGGCACAAGGGACAACCCCTCTTTGCCCACTCCCCGATCTTCCACAACTCCTTCCACACATCCACGCTCCTCCCCTGAGACGGATTCAGGGCAAGGATTAGATGAGGGGGGGCTGCATCGCACCCATCATTGGGGTTTGGGGAGGGAGCAGGTGTGGGGGCAGAGGAGAAGGCTGGGTTTCGTCATGGCAGAAATTCCCACAGAACACGGCAGGAATCAGAGGACTCAGCAAACCAGCTGAATGCCGCTGCTTTTGGGTAGCCTCCCCTACGATCTACAGCATGGACCCCCCCATATGATACGCCTGGGACATCTGCCCCTTTGCCCCCCCCCAGCCCTTGCACTGCCCAAGCCCTAGAACCACAGAGATGGAATCGCAGAGTTCTCCAAGCTCCTGAAATTCCTTGACCTCACCCGTTCCCACAACCTGAGTTGCCTGTTGCCCTTCCTTGCTAAATGGCTGTTTGGGGACAAGAGTTTCCGGGGGGTGGGGGCACCTGTTCCCCCCTGCCGGCCGCCTCCCTCCATCACATCCCTGGTCGTTACCTCCAAGATCAGCTCCTCCAGCTCAAACTGCTTCTGGGATGCCTTGTCGTCCCCGATGGGCTCGTGGTACAGCAGAGCCAGGATCTCGTACTTCTTCAGGACATTCTTGTAGTTCTTGGCGTTGACGTCGATGACCCGGTCGATGCCGTCGTACTCGGGGAAATCCAGCCCATCTTCGCCCCGGCCCAGAGGGCCAAAGGCGGCCAGCAGCAAGGCCACGAGGGCCACCCCAAGCCACTTCATCCTGCCTGACCTTCCCGGGAGAGGAAGCCCCAAACTGAAGGAGGAGAGAAGGAGACTGAATAGCGGAGACGTCCTTCTGGGCTCCCCGGCCCTTCGTCCTTCCCCCGGCAACGCAGAAAGTCAACCCGGCCCCTGGAAGACGGCTGCGGAAGGAGAGGTGGCCCTCTTCTCCTCCCTTCCTCCCCCTCTCCCGCCTTTGCCTTTAAGGCGGCTGTCAGGGCAGGGGGCTCCGGGGGGCAAGGACGTCTGGGTTCTTTGCTGACACAGGCAGGCAGCCTGGAGAGTTGGCCGAGGGGGGCCCTGGCTCCGTCAGGGTGGCGACAACCTCTCCGAGGGGCGAGGGGCGTCAAAAGCAAAGGCAGGGACCAACGGGCAGCCCATAAAAGCAGCCGGGAGGGGAGGTGCCCCGGAGATGGAGGGCTGTCTTATCCTCAGGCATTTGGCACTGCCCGCGAGAGACACCCCACCCCTCTGCTCCCTGCCTATATATGTATATGGGAGATGGAGGGGCCCCCGCCCTGAACAACAGCCACCTGCATCCTGGGCCGGGGAGCCTCCGAACCCTCACCTGCCCGACCAAACCACCTGCCTCTGGTTTATTACCAGGGCCTCACCTTGGCCAGGTCCCCCTCTCTCCGAGGCTGATATTTGACGGCCTCTCCTTATTGCCATATTAAGGAGGGGGGGAACTATGGAGGGGAGGTATGTGAGGCCGGGTGGGAAGGCCTGGAGGCTTGGAGGAGGTCTAAAAATAAGAGACGATGAGTCGGAGGTAAATCAAGATGGACTTATGCGGATGGCAGGGAAATTAGAGAGCGTTGGGTTTGGGGGGGGGGAGATACTGTACGGGGCCCAGAAAGGAAGGCGCTCTCTCTCTCTCTCTCTCTCACGCTCTCTCTCTCTTTTGGGTGTTCTTGAATTACACGGGAGGTGGTCGGATAAGGCTGTGCGCTGGGGATGCGTCCGGGTCTGAGAATTGGTCTCCCTGCAGCCCCTCTCCTCCCCACCTGCCCCTCCTCCTCCTCCTCTTCCTCGCTTTCTTCCAGCCGGCCGACGTCACCCCTTCCATGGGGAGGGATGCCAGGTTTCAGGGACAATGTCCTCATCCCGGGGCGTAAAGGGATCCGCTCCGCTGGAGAGCGCCTCTCGCTTGTGTCAGGGGAGGCTACTGTACGGCCGACGTCCCCACACAGAGACACCATCCGCAGGAGAAGTCAGCCCTCCTGCGGCGGAAGCCATCTTGTGCCCCATTGGAAGGGGGGGGGGGAGAGAAGGCCTTCAAGAAGTCTAGCTGCTTGGCTTAGAGGACTGCGGGTTTATTTCCAGGCAGTTGAGCCAGGGACATGTTGGCCTGCTGGAAAAGGCGCAGGTTTCTCACGTGGAGAAGAAACAGGTCTTGGTATCGCCTAGAATCGCCGCCCAACTTAAAAGCATCCAGAGAAATTGCAAATAAAAGCATTTTTCGGAGGGTGGGGGCGGGGCAGCACCTCTTGGACAATTTTCGGTCAATGGGATTTACTTCTCAGTAGATGCACATAGGATGGCAACGTAACACGCACATACTTTTTGAAAAAAATGCAGATCAAACTCCCCCTCTGAATACATTTCTGCAATTTCCCCCCTCAATTTTAAATGTTTTTTTTTTTGGAAGAATGAAATTTGCAACTTGCAGCTGCTGGAAAGGGGAATGAAAAATATTGCAATTGATTATGTAACTTACGTTTTCATTACATTATTCCAAGTGGAACGTAATCATTTGCACGACATTTGTGGGCTGCAAAGCAGCAACAGCAGTGAACGTTTATTGTATTCGCCAGATTGATTTCCATTTCGAACAAGGGGGAAGAAAAAGCGGACACCGTCCATTTACCTCTCCTGTTTCTGTTTTGTTCATTTATTCTCCCCCCCCCGTCAGATTTGTACACCAAACTGATAGCCGAAACATGAACAAATCTCAAAGTGGTTTACAAAAAAGAAAGAAAGATGAAACAGGAAAGTTACCAATAAGAAGAATGAATATCAATAACGTACGACTTGTGGAAAATTTTTAAAAACTGAATTCTCTAACCCAAATTACTTGAATTAACCTCAATTATCCTAACCAGCCTGAAATGACGGCGCAGTGAACGTGAATATTTGGTCTCACCAAGAGAGGAGATCACCAAGTTCACGGAAGACTCTTTCTCCAAGTTGCTGGATCTCAGCCCTGCAAAGGGGTGTTGAGATTATTCCCCTCTTTTGCACAAAAATAATAATAAAAAGGAGGAGCCTCTATTCCCATGGTTCCTCTATTCCAGGCCTGTCGTCTTGGATAGCTGAGCCCAGGGTCCCTTTCAACTCTCCAGTTCATTGGAGACTGAATGGGCGCCTGTCAGGGATCCTTCAGTTGCGATTCCTTCATTGTCAGGGGCTGGACTAGATGAGCCTTTGGGTTCCCAACTCCATAGCTCTATTTCTTTCCGTTTAAAAACACACACACACACACACACACACACACACACACACACACACACACACTGTCCATTCCTTCCATTTCAGCAGGGTGGAAAAGTAATCCCTTTCTGGCTCCCTCGCCCATCCCAGTCTGCAAGACGGAGGCTGGCATGTCAGCAGATGCCAAGGTAACTGGAGCTGCCTTCAGATTACAGAGCCATGAGCCTCTCTCTCTCTCTCGGTGGGGGGGGGGGCTTTCTGGGTGCTCAGCAGGGGGGATGATGTGAGAGGGGAGAAGCGTGGCTGGGGGCCAGCACCCCTTCTTTCACCCCCCTCAATTTCACAGCTGTGCCTGTTTGCGCTGCCATCTGAGAACGTGGCAAAGCATTAGGGCCCGATCCATTTTATTTCTGCAAAGCCAGGGGGGGCACCAGCTTTGAAGGCTCACTGGCACGCCGTGGGCATTCCTGCAAGTGGCACCTGCAAATTGCTTTGCTTTTCCATGTTCTTTCTGTGCAAAGTGGCAAAATGTCATACTGCTGGGCCCTCTCACCCGTGGCTTGGGCCTTTACTGAGAAATTATTGAATAATCAAAGCATTTCACAACACAGCAAAGCAACGAACCAAGTGGCGGTTTAACACTATGGATCCATAAGGCAAGGCTAGATCTTACTTCGGATCATCTAAAGATCCAAGATCTGTGCAGAGAATGGGGATATCGTGTCTGTAGAAGCAAAGAGGGCTATCAGGAATGGCTGGACACAGGCAAGCAGCGCCAAATAAAATCAAATTCGCAGAGGTGACATTGCTATTGCTGTGAGGCGTGTGGTCTTTGTCTGTTTTGTTGTTTCTTCAGCTTGTAGACGGCCTTGTGAACAGTGGCACCTCTGGTTTCGAACTTAATTCGTTCTGGAGGTCCGTTCTTAACCTGAGGTACCACTTTAGCCATGGGGGAGACTCTGGAGAGTCCCATGGACTGCAAGAAGATCCAACCTCTCCATTCTGAAGGAAATCAGCCCTGAGTGCTCCCTGGAAGGACAGATCCTGAAGCTGAGGCTCCAAGACTTTGGCCACCTCATGAGAAGAGAAGACTCCCTGGGAAAGACCCTGATGCTGGGAAAGATGGAGGGCACAAGGAGAAGGGGACGAGAGAGGACGAGATGGTGGGACAGTGTTCTCGAAGCGACCAACATGAGTTTGACCAAACTGCAGGAGGCAGTGGAAGACAGGAGGGCCTGGCGTGCTCTGGTCTAGGGGGTCACAAAGAGTCGGACACGACTAAACAACTCAACAACAACAAATTGCACGGAGAAAGCAGACAGAGAAAACTTTTCCTCCCTCTCTGATAACACTAGAAGTGGTGGACGTCCAATGAAGCTGAATGTTGGAAGATTCGGGACAGAGAAAATAAAGTTCTTCTTCGTGCAATTCATAATTAAACTATGGAAGCCCCTCTCCCAGCATCCAGTGATGTCCACCAAGGATAACTTTAAAAGAGGATAAATCCCTGGTAGAGGACAAGGATCCTGCGATCACGTTAAGGGTAGCCAAATTCTGTGTGATTGCCATAAAACTTAGAGAATAAGCTGTGCTATCATAATGATTAAGGTTTTAAATGATAATTTTAGGTTATATGTTAGTGACTAAGTTTTAATTTATATATTTTTAAACTGTTGTTATATCTGTATTGTCCCTGTTATACCTAATTGCAAATTCAAATGTATCCCTATTGTGTAAAAAGCAGAGACATCACCTTGCCAACAAAGGTCCGTCTAGTTAAAGCTCTGGTTTTCCCAGTAGTGATGTATGGAAGTGAGAGCTGGACCATAAAGAAGGCTGATCGCCAAAGAATGGATGCTTTTGGATTATGGTGCTGGAGGAGACTCTGGAGAGTCCCATGGACTGCAAGAAGATCCAACCTCTCCATTCTGAAGGAAATCAGCCCTGAGTGCTCACTGGAAGGACAGATCGTGAAGCTGAGGCGCCCAGACTTTGGCCACCTCAGGAGAAGAGAAGACTCCCTGGGAAAGACCCTGATGTTGGGAAAGATTGAGGGCCCAAGGAGAAGGGACGACGGGGGACGAGATGGTGGGACAGTGTTCTCGAAGCTGCCAGCATGAGGGAGGCAGTGGAAGACAGGAGGGCCTGGCGTGCTCTGGTCCAGGGGGTCACGAAGAGTCAGACATGACTAAACGACTAAACAACAAATATCTGTATTGTCCCTGTTATACCTAATTGCAAATTCAAATGTATCCCTATTGTGTTTTATGACTTCCTTGATATTGTATGTGGGCTGGAACTGGTCTGTGACCGAAATAATAAAATTCATTCATTTAAAAGAGGATTGGACAAATTTGTGGAGGAGGAGAGGGCTATCGAAGGCTCTTGGCCACAGTGGGAGGCAGCCATGATTCTGAACACCATTTGCTGGAAAACACAGGAGGCAAGAGTTGCTCTTGTGTTCGGATCTTGTCCACGGGTTTCCCACAGGCACTGAGAGAACAGGCGGCTGGACTAGATGGGCTCCCTTTGGTCTGATCCGGCAGGCTCTTAGGTCCCATTGTTCGTACTGAATGAGTCGATGTTTCCCTTGAAATAGGCAAGGCCTTCTTCAACTGGACACTCAGAAAAATGCCCCGCATTTCTCCCCATCCTCTGGTGACAGCCAGTCTGGCTGCAAGCCACAGATAGACAATGCAGACTAATTCTGCGCTGGCCTCTTCTTTGGTCCTTAAAGAGAGCAGGATGCCGCGACTTGGAGGCCCTCAGTGGATGGGAGACAGGCAGCACAAGGAGCCCGCCAGGCCTGGGAATCCAGTGCGCCATAAATCAAAGGTCTAAACGCAGGGAGCTGACTGCGTCTGGGCCCTCGCCTGTTCCTCTTTGCACCCAGCCGCCGCGTTGATTGACGCCTGGCGCTGGGCTGGACAGGAAGAGTGACGCTTTGGTGCTGTGACGCACAGCCAGCAGGGGCGGGCCGTAGTTCCATGGTGCAGCACCTGCCTCACAAGCAGAAAAACTTAGGTCCAACCCCGCTGGCAGCATCCGCAGGTAGGGGGCAGAGGAGCCCCTCCTGAAAGCTAGGTGGCGGAGTCCGTAGAAGTCAGGGGTGGCCAGCGTGGTGACCCCAGCCCCAGCCCACATGGCCAGGGGGTCAGGGATGGGGAGCTGGGAGCTGGGAGGCCACAGGTTAGTTGCCTCCTAAGCCCCACCCAACGCTTTTCTTGCAATTTCAGGCAGCTTATTGGACAGCCGCCTCCCGACTCCGTCCTCCCCCTCCCTGGGCAACGGCCACGTTGACTCGTGGGGTTGTTGGAGTCCAGGCCCTTCCGGAGGGCACCCCCCAGCCCTATGGGGGTCTGACCCGTGAGGGGGGCCTCCTCTGCCCTTATCCTGACCTGCGTGATACATGTGTGATACCGGGCAAAGTTCAAGGGGTTACTAATAGGATGCAAAGCCCTTAACAATTTGGGAACAATTTGCAATATTGCCTTAGCTCATCTGGGCTCAATCAACTGCTTTGATCTGCACTACTAGCACTAGCTCTGCATTCTTAAGAAATCACTCTTTTAGTGTGGCAGGACCCAGACTTTGGAACTCCCTGCCTCTTGACACCATCCATGCACCTTCACTGTACTGCTTCTGCTAAAAACATTCTTGTTTGGGCAAGCCTGCCTGGATATGTAGGGATGCTGACATGTGCTTTAACCTGGTTTTTTAGCTTATTGTTGCATCTTAATTTATTTTTGCATGTTTTAAATAGTTGTTGTCCTCCCAATGTGTGTGATGCATGTGCCCTGCCAGGCCAGGTTCAAGGTGTTCGTACCGCAAACCCTTTTCTTGCAAGATCAGGCAGCTTGCTGGACAGGCAACTCCCATTACCCAGCACTGCCACCCAAGTTCAAGGTGTTTTCTACAAACCCCTCACCTGCTTGGGACTGGTCCACCTGCAAGATCGCCTTGCCACCTGCCGCCTGCAGACCTGGTCTCACAATCCTCGTTCCACGCTTCTTTGAAACTGATCTTTTTGCATGGTCCTCTGGAACTCCCTGCCTGTGGACACCAGGCAGACATCTTCTTTGCTGTACTCTTTTTGGTGCATAGTGAAAACATTTTTGTTTAGGCAAAGCCTATATCCAGTCGTGTGTTTGAACACATATTTATTTTTTATGTTTTTAAATTACTTGCCTTTAGCTGTTTTTCAAATTGACAATTTCACTGTGGTTTTTTGTGTGAATTGCTTTTGTGAATTGTTTTTTTTTTTTAAAGAAAGAGGTTTATAAGTATTATGAAACCAATCAATCAATAAATTCCTGAGACAGGAATCTGGGGTGGGTGGGGGCTTTGGGGAGGGGTGTCTGTGCCACAGAGAGTGTCCAAAGAAAGTAAATAATACCCCCCTGAAATGTCCAGCACCCACCCACCACTCAACCACCCCGCAGGCTCCAGGCCCTCCCATCCAACCCCCTCCCCAAATTTGTCCCCCCCTCTGCCCCCCTCCACACCTTGCAGAGCCAAGGCTGGTTTCAAATGACCTGCAGGAGCCTGAGCATCCTTATTTTTAACCCCAGGTGGATATTTAAGCCCCTCCAGCAAACGAAACCTGAGCAAGCCCCCCCCCCCGCCCGGCTCCTTCTCTCTCCCTCTACCTTCGCTCTGCCTCGCAGGCCCACCCGCCACCCTCTCTATTTTGGGCTCACCGCAGTCAGCACCTCCAGGGATCCTGGAAGACGCCCCCCCCCGCCCCTCCCTGCCTGCAGAGCACATCTTGTACCCAAAGCGGATTTGTTTTTTGGGGTGGGGACTGGAGAGTCGGTGGGCCTGGGGTGCGTGGCTTTTCCACACAGAGTGTCCCTGGTGCAGAGCCGCGGCTGCCAGCCAGTGTAGGCAGGCAGGACTGA